>NC_056735.1:433428930-433538930 GCF_019279795.1 Protopterus annectens
CTACCCATAGGGTGTGTATGTACAACCCGAGCTGCAGGGTATCTTACTTATGGGTTTTACCACAGGTACTGCTATTGTCGGGCCTTTGGTGTTGAATTACACTTGGCTGCCATGGATCACCTCTTGTCCTTGCCTTCATTTTGCAAACCGATTCCCCTCCCATTGTCAGGCATGCATCCAGCAGCCTGCTTTCTTGTTTTGTACATTCCCAACCCAAGATTGTGTTGCAAAATGTGTTCTATAGCCAATCTACTGCAGGTTTGCTTTGCTCTGCTGTGACAGTTCTCTTTTCTTTGCAATCCGGCACCTCCCCTTTCCTGTTCTGCAGGTTGCTGCTAGCAGCCTTGTTAGCTACCATCAATGGCCCACTGTGAGTTAATAGGTGTTAATTACTCAGTTGTACTCCAATTACCCTGCTGCGGCATTTCCTTATTGTCTTCCTGTAACTTTCCTGTTTCAGCTGTGGTGCGTGCCGCATGCAGCAGTTTACCTGGTTTTGAGCACGTTGTCATCTGCGTACACATGTGCTTTTGGTCACCTTGTGTGCTCTCAGCTAAGCAAAGCTATGGCTACATCCACACCCCTAAACTGTGGCTTTGCTTAGCAATGGGCAACTCAAATTAGCAATGCTCCAATGTGCTTGCAGCTACGGTGGCACACCCCTCTCTTGATGTCATATATACCTCCAGGCCAATGCCGTGTGGTACAGCCTTACGCCGGCAAGGCGTTTGCAATTCAGTATTACTTGCCTCATTTGCATGCCATTGACTACTAATTCATAGTTACCATGACGAACACTGTCACGGACCCTTAGCAACCCCTGCGCCTTGGTTCTGGTGTAGCATGCATACCTTTGACTATTATGGAGAAATCATGATTTGTATTACATTGCAGTTTTATAACATCTATATTTATTTTCCTTGTGCTCCCATTTGCGCACACATGCACTACGGTTGTACTTTGCGTTAGTGTGGCCATGACATATGTGTTGTGCATGTTTTTTTTTATGCCATTGGCTGTATATTTAGCCATTGGCATATGTTAACTTTGTAATACGTAAGTTTGGTCCACTTTCATGTCTCCGATGTTCTGTTTGAAAAAATGTAAACCGTTTTTTTTGGTTTACATTTCTGTATGCTTACGCTATGCCTGCACCACTTCATGAATCGCTATGTACCTTCATTTGCCACCTGCACTACTGCGCATGGGGTAATTAGCATACATGCACCGAGAGCTGCGCAGCTCTGGCGTATGCTGGTAGTGCACGTGGAATTGGATCGTACCTGAATCGCTCAGCGGCCATATTTGGTGTTAGAATGCCTGTGCTATGCCTGCGCCTGGCGTAAGCTTCATGAATCCCGGGTATTGTCTTAATCCTTCTAAGTGTTAACAAATCTTGACAAAAGGTTTCATGTACCAGCTATGTACCTGGTTTGCACAATGTTCTTTGGTACCTTTAAATATTCACTATGAAGAAAATAAATGAAAATATGAACCTAATCTTATATACTCCCAAACACCTTACAATCAACAAAACCTCCTTCTTAGTGACCTCATCACACATGCTAAACTGCTAGGCAACCGTTTAAATGAGAACCTAAAATTTGACACACACATCCAAAATATCGTGAAAAAAGTACACCAAAAAACTATATTCACTCTATAGATCCAACCCCTTCCTGTCAGATTCTATAAGAAAACACACTGCCTCTTCTCTGCACTTGAATACTCTAACATATTCTGCTCCCATCCATAACTGCATCCAAGTGATCTTGCTAAACAAACTTTAGCAGTTTTACTATAAAATAGCATGATTTGCTGCCACCCTTCAAAATAGACCCCACTACTTTGCCACCCTAAGGGAATTACAATGGCTGGAATTGCCACATATCAAAACTACTCACAGCTTCCCCAGATCCATAGCCTTGTGTATAAACTTGGCAACTGTCCATCCATTTCCAGCTTCATACAAATAAATAACCCCTCTGGGCTACTCCATTCATCGGACAAATACCTATTACATTCATCCAAACCCAACAATTCTGCTGGCAGATCACTACTCTCCCACCACTTCATTAAATCCTAGAACTCTTTCAAACTCAATTAAAGTCCTACTTACCCAGTTGCCAGCTCTGTACATGTGATGTTTCTGGATAATTTCAAAATCTTAACTGTTGCCACTGTTTTATGTAACTGTCCGTAATACAACTACTTCTTCACAGTCTCTAACTATCTGGCTATCATCTACCCCTCTCCACTACCACCTATCTCCCTTTTACCTGGACCTTCTCAATACTCCTTCATAATTTGTAACTATCTCCATCCTGTACTTACTTTACTGTCTCCTACTCAATATCTATTTTCAACTGATTGAAAATAATTAGACTCTTATAAGCTTGATATTAGCTAATATTTTACTTAACTCTTTATTATTTAACTGTCATATTTTCATTAACTGTCATATCATTACAATTCTATGTATGTTCATGTACTATTCTATGTAGATTTATTAGTTTTTAATTAACTGTCGTATCATTACAAGTCTATATATGTATGTATGTACATTTATTATATAAATATTGTATAACTGCCTTCTACTCATTCTGTAAAATAGAACATTTCTCCCTGGGCCTTCACTGAAAATGGGATGTTTTTTCCTGGTAAACAAAAGTAATAAATAAATAAAATATATGAAGGAATCTTGATGCAGCCATATGGCATCAAATTTGTTCCAGCATAATCTACATGTAGATTATGAATCTGAACCATGTTGAGAAATTTGATCAGCTTCTTATCTTATGACAAGTGTTTTGCCTGAGAGATGCACATCGGGAATTTTACTCTTCATACTGTTTTGCAAAGATGTGGCCTTTTACACCAGGAACACAGCATCATTACAGTTTACTGAAGATTTGTATTACTATACAACACAGCTAGCATTAACTCATTTAGAACAATGTTACACTCAGGATTTACTTCTCTCCTTTACTGGCTTAGCAGCAGAAAACGTGAAAGAAAAAAATATAGAATTTGTAAAGTGTACAGAGTGCCTTCTGTGTGGAGTCTGCATGGAGGACACCCCGCGGGTCGAGTGGCATTCCAAAAGACATGCGTGAATGGGCGTGCCTTTGTTGAAGGTTGGGCGTTGAGCTGGCAACTCGGCACCGTGAAAATCTACTGCCAATCATTAGCGGACCGGAGTTCCACTGTGGCGACCCCAAACCGGGAAAAGCCAAAAGACAACAACAGACAGAGTAAACAATACTATTATGTAGATGTTTACTCTGCATGTCTATGGTTATATACAAAAGTTATTGAGGTGAAAGTACCTTGGCTTTATCAATGACTATATGCAAATTTCTAAGACCATGTAGATAATACATCAAACATTTGTCTGCAGCTCAATGCATAAAGCAAAATAAAGTTGAAACTGATACCTCCCACAAGAATATCTGTAGCAGAGACAGTAAGTATACTTCAGACTTCATAATGATGAGATAATATCAACTGATCTTTATAAAAATGTCAGTATAAAATTGAAATGACCATACATTTCAGCAGTCATACACTTCACAGTTGGCTTTATTTCCACGAGCCATGGATGAGCATCTTTGTTACCATTTTCCAAAACTATGGGACGCACTGCATTACACATACTAAAGCTCTAACTACATTCAAAAACACTGAAACAATATTTATGACAAAGACATAATATCATTTAAGCATGTTTATTCCTAGTTGCTACCGCACGTGCTCTAATATCGCCCATCAAAATCATTAAAGTCCCAAATTATAGTACTCGCAAGTATTATCTTAATATAAACCATCCATTATTCATATTACAATGAAGCATGTAGCATAATAAGGCCTTCATATATCAGTCCAGCACCACTCCTTAAGCTACACAAAGGCTGACTAAAAAGCATTATTCTCAAGAGTTTTGTCCTACATAGTTGCTGCTGATGACAAAAACTGACCAGTCTCTATAATGCTGTCATTACCTGCATAATAGTTATTGCTGTACTAGTCACTGCTCTTTTGAGAAAAAGTAATAACTGAGTAATTTTATATTATATTTGGGAATAAACTTGCTAAATCTGTAAATGTGGTTAATGTTGACAAAGAATGTATCTTTTGTGATGAGTGTGGAGTTACACCAGGGACTGTATAAATGAGATGAGATATAAGCAGGGAAGTCGGGAGGCATACGCACTGTACTGATTTCAGTACAAGTTATGTAGAAGGGGGGGTAGCATTTTAAATTTTCACGCTTTACTGCACAATGACGTCAGCTCATCAGGGCAGCCAGTCGGAATGGAGCTCACTGCACATGTATTTCCGGCCGACCGGCCAGTTCAAATGCTTTCCGAGCAGGAAGGAAGATTCGTTATGTTGGTGTTCAAATGCTTTCCAAGCAGAAAGGAGGATTTGTTATGTTGGTCTCACTTCATAAGACCCGAGGGTTGGTGAGTAATAGTGTGTGTGTGTGTGTGTGTGTGTGTGTAAATGCCCCAGGTGGGATGTACTGGTGTGATTACTCATGGTGGTGTGGTAGGGAATACCTCAGGCTTGAACCCTGTACCTTGTATGCAGGTGTTAAAGACCTGAATTCCCTACCCACCACCATTTGTAAAAAAAATTGCAGATTTTTGCCTCATATTTGATCTGATCAACATCTGTATCGTATCTGTGGTTTTTAAATATTGCACTGCTTGAAATTTGATGGTGCAGTTGTAGCAACGTAGCATTGATGCCTCACAGCTGTAGGTTCTTGGGTTTGGTTCTTGGCTGGGGTGCCTTCTTTGTGGGGGGGTGTCATCTGTATCTTCTCCCTGTGTTTGTGTGGGTTTGCTTTTGTGTCCTCCCATGTTACATACAAAGACATGTCTGCATTATTTTTTCCTGGGCCTCTGCTGAGAATTGTGTTTTTTTTTGTTCCAAGTCAGACTGTCCTGATTAACAAATTGACAGGCATTTAAATTTCAGACTTCAGGTTTCTGAATGTTTACTTCCTTACATATTTGATGGTGCAGTGGCAGTATTGTTGCCTCACAGCTGTAGTTTTTCTGGTTTGATTCTTGGCTGGGGTGCCTTCTGTGTGGAGTCTGCATCTTATCCCTGTGTTTGTGACACAGTAAAACAACTTTTTATTCTAGCAATAAATATATACTAACACAACCTTTTTTATAGCAATTTTTTTAAGTTTATGACTATTTGAAATTTGTCCTTATTTTTGGGACTGTAATACCCTGTTACTGGCTTTGTCCAGGTTTTTTGTGCTAAGGTTGACAGCTATGGCAAGAACTGAATTCACTGAATATGTTTGAGGGCTGTATTCCCTCATTACTGGGTTTGTCCAGGTGTTTTGTGCTAAGAGGTTGACAGCTATGGTGAGAACTGAATTCATTAAATGATAGCCATTTAAGTTTCAGTCTTCCTCTCTTTCACAAAGCAGGTGATTTGGCATAGTGTTATGTTGTTCTGACTATTTTGCACAGTGACCTTGGCAGTAAAATGTATGATGGTAACACAGCATTTTATTCTAGCAGCTTTCCAAGATTATACAAGCAATGTTTAATGTGTTCCTGTTTTTTGCCCTTTTGACCCACCCCAATAAATTTGGCTTTTTCGAGACTTCTTGTGCTGCAAAGTTGAGATGTAGTTGAGTATTGCGTAGATTTTACAAGGAACTGAGAGCTGCAGGGGAAGAGAAGTTTAGTGCTGATTATGCTAAGATGGCTCACATTGCTAGTAGCACAAAATGTTGTGTACTTGCTTTTAATGCAGAAGGTTGTTGGTTCTACTCCCATAAGGGGTGAATGCTGCTGTATTGAAAGTTAAAACACTAACTATGAGCCTGTTATCAGTTTGCCATCCATTTCCTATTGCAATATTACTAGCTTATTATTAATGTAATTTAGGCAATTTATTCCTCAGGGGCATTAGACACTATTTTTCGATGAAGTCATGAAATATAAAGGTGATTGCTAGCAGCAACCTCTTCATTAGTTAGATTTATTTAACGTGGAATTATTTAGATGACTTTTTTTACTACTTCAGAGATTGTGCATATTATTTACTGATAATGGTGGACTGTAGAAGTTTGACTAGACTTTTATGATGGAAATGTTCTGAATTGGGCAGTTTTGTTTCATTGTTTACTGGAAAAATGCTCAAAGCAATAGGAAGGTGTATCAAAGAGCACATGTATGTTTCATATGCAAGGGGCCTATGATTTAAAAGCAGCCCAGAATTAATTTTTATCTGCCACGGGTAAAATGTATTTTTCTTTGAATGTGGGTTTTAATGTTGTTTCAATGAATGTGAGTTTCAAGGGCAGAGAAGTTTTAATGCCAAGTTTGTTTAGCAGATGTCTTAGTGTTTGTGCTGTAAAACTTTCAAATGAAGTTCAAATCATCATAGAAGTAAATCAGTATGCACATTAGTGTTTATGGTAAATGGAGTGAAATAGCAAAGTAATGGATCATTGGAATGGCTGCAGGGGAGGCTCCATTCGACCATGGTTTTGTGAGGGGGAAGGGCGGCAAACTTAGACAGCCCCAGCTGAACTATACCTCCCAACTGTCCAGATTTTCAAAGAATGAATAGATTTTTTGCTTCTTATTTTTGGTTTGTTCCTCAGTTTGTGGTTTTCTGGCAAATGATTTAGGAATTAAGTCACTAAATAATGACACACTATTTTCAGACTTTATAACCTTCAGAAAAATGCATGCTAAAATAAGACCTGTTCTATCAACTGTCCCAGTTTATACAAGAGCAATCTTTAGTACTGTTTATATGTTCCCTCAATATATTTGGCTTTGTCCAGATTTATTGCATTAACAGGTTGAAAGGTACATGCAAATTGTTTTATAGAATTAGGCATAGCCAAACCTCAACTGTCCCTGATTTTGGCTCAAACTGTTGCTCTTCCCCTAATGATCCCTCCACAAAATAGCAATTTTGGAAGAAAACATAGAGGGTTTACTTTACTTTTATAAATAACTGTAATGATCAGAGTTGTACATTACTTTTATTTCAGAAATGCATGTAGATTCTCTAATTTTGTCAGCTGCTCTAAGTTAACTGTGCTCATATTAAAATGGTGTCCCTCCTTTGACAGGTTCCCAGCTGTATTGTCTGGCAATTTTATTTTTTTTGCATCACATTTTTGGTCCGTTTTTCATAAAATTGCAGTTTTCTGGCAAATTAGTGGCAAATTGTTAAAGACTGAAGTTAGAAAATAATGCAGACATTTCAGTTTCAGATTTCATACCTTTCAGAAAATTCATACTGATGCAAGACCTACTACTATTCTATTATCTTTCTAAGTTTATAAGAGCAATATTTAAAAAAAATGTCCTTATTTTTGGGCCTTTGCCTCAGTTTTATTTATGAGTTTGTTGCTGTAAGAGGTTGAGAGGTTGTGTGTTTGTGTGTGTGTGTGTGTGTGTGTGTGTGTGTGTGTGTGTGTGTGTGTGTGTGTGGTAGGTAGCATACCTCTCAACTGTCCAAATTTTGCAGAATGTCCAGATTTTTGCCCCATATTTTTGTCTGTTCCTCATAAATTTTGTGATTTTCTATAAAATCATTGAAGGCTGAAGTTGCTAAATAATGACAGACATTTGAGCTTCAGACTTCATGTCCTTTAGAAAAATTCATACTAGCACAAATCCTGTTATTCTAGCAACTTTCTAAGTTCATGAGAACATTATTTAATATCTGTCCCTGTTTATTTTAGGCTTTGTCCATATTTCTTGCACTAAGAGGTAGGTAGGGGTGTGTGTGTGAATGAAACATCCTAGTTAGTGGTAGCAGGTGGTTAGTAATTTACTCAAGCTCAAAACCTGTACCTTAGTTACAGAAAACAAAAGCATAAAGTCTCTACCCCAACTACCATGCTACATTTTTCAAAGAACTGACATTTCAGGTTAATTTTCAATTCAAGGAACCGAGTTTGAGTGAATTTATATTGTATTACTGAAGAGGCATTACAGCGAATGCCACTTCATCGACACTAAAAGAGCGAACCGTGAATTACGAGAATGGCCGTAGCTTGCCTGGGGAGGTGGGTTGCAGTTTGAGAGCTGTCAGTACAAATTTGAAAATCCTAGCTACACCCCTGGATATAAGAACATTTCTTGTCATTTAAATTTAAGATTCTGGGGCATGGTGATGTGTTATGGAGAAGGATATCATATTTGACAACTCAATAACTTTGGTCTTGACCTTGTAGGCTACATAATCTGTATGTTCTTGGAATGTAAAGCAGGGGTAAAGTATTAGAAAGAGATATTTTAAGTTTTTGACTTGGGTCATTTGGAACTTAGCTGGACAAAAAGGTTTAGATGTTAGCCAAAGGAGCATTTCTGATATGTTACAGTGTAACAGTGATCTTGAAAGTGATTTTTGTTAGATTTTTTTACAAGCCAACAAACTATATAGAATATTAAGGTCCTTTTGGAGTAGGTATTGAATGTTTTCATTGGAGGGACACAGTCTTTGTGCTATCATTAATATATAAAAAGAACTGTATGGGTCTCAACACGGAGCATTGCAGAAGTGAATACACCTGTCAGCAGCTCTAGGTAATTAATGACTCAGCTTAAAACATTATTGTCAGAGTTCTTAATTTTCATTTGTTTAGTAATGTCAGGTGAGTCACACTCCCAATGGCACTATTCAGGTCAATAAATGCACATCATGTAAGATGACAATTTTCTACTTCTAGTAAGATGTTGCCTGTACCAGTATAAGTAGGTTATGACCTGATATGAAATCATAATGGGGGGGGGGGGTCCATGAGTTGGTCAAATTTATTTATGTGGTAAGGTCTCACACCTGGTAGGATTGGACTTTTTCTCATGGACATTTTTAGTGAGTATTTAAAGTATTGTTGGACAAAACCAGTACTCTGTGCTACATTAAATATATGCCAGAGGGGGGTTCTAAACATTTGATATTTAGTTTGAGAAATAAGGCACATGCTATTTATTACATTTGAGGTTAGAATGTCAATCAAGTTTTTCTGCTGGAGTTTTTGTACTTGTTAAGATGCAAATACTTGAAAAAAGAAAAACAGTCAGAGACAGAAGTTAATGGGATATTTGTGGTGGGATGGGACACCATTTTGCAACACATGAAGATGTGAATAAGAGAGGTGAAGTTAATATTGGGGTAGAGTTATGGCTATTTTTAATTGATGGCAATTCAGTGAGATTGTTTAAATATAAATTACTGTAGAATTTAACAATGTTATTCATATTTTTTTGAGGAATGTAAACTATTTTTTTTTCTAATGACTTTGGTTGCGAGGCCATGATGTACTACTTATCTATAAAATAGGAGTACTCAGCAGTTTTAATTAATTATTCAAACTGACTTCTGAGGGTTTGAAATTTTGTTAAGAAATACTTATTCCTGGTTTATTTCCAATTGTACCAAACATTATTTTTAGCTTTAAATATATATTTTACTTCAGAGATTAGCCATGGGAGGAATCTTTTTTTACTCTTCTTTAGTTGCTAAAGCCTGATATGGGAGCAGTCAGTTTTTGCTGTTGTTTTTTAGAACTCTTCCACAAGCAATTGTGACTGCTTCAGAGAAACATGAGTGTATATAGTTATAGATGGAGGCTTTAGTGATTTCAAAAAAAGGCAATTGCTTGTGCAAGTTAATTGTCTCTAGCTGAGTTTTGAAATACAGAAACTTAAGCGAAGTATCTTACAGGAGGTAGCAACCATTAGATTGAATACTGACTGGTGTTGTTGCTTAGATTTGTTGGTCTTTTGTGAGTCTTTAACTCTGTGAGGTATACATTGGAAAGTACAATTTCTTTTAAAGCCTAGTAGATCTATGATAAAGTTTATGAGAACCAGAAGTTTTCCAGTTTTCCTTATATTATGCATCCTGTGTATGTTTTTTTTCAAATAATGTGAGGATCGAAAAGGGTGGAATGTAAGCTGTCTTATTTTGGGATACTTGCTACTTGAATCTATTACAAATATTGGATGTACTACCTTTGGTTCAAATGTTCATTGCAAATTCTTATGTTTTTATCTAGTAGGGATCCCATGTATTTTACACAGCATTATACACATTGGGCCGGATTCACGAAACCTCCATGTAAGACTTAATATGTCTTACTCGGAGGCTGCAGTTGAATGGTATGAAGTCAGCGTGTCATGAATATTCATGAGGGCATGCTGACTTATCGGTAACTCTTACAAGGACTGAGTAGGCAAGCAGGGGGCGTGTCCGACTGCCAAGCAGTGTAAAGGTCCACACCCCTGCAAGGTTTTAAAAAGCATAATGTCAACAGACAAGAGCGAGTCTGCTCAAATGTACATGCAGCCAACACCACACTCCCTGACACTGCAAACCCCCAGCAGAGTTATAAAACAGAAAAAAATATTATTTTTTTTAAATCCACAATATAGCTGCCCGTATTTGCGCTTGTTTGCACGGGTGTGCCCATTGCTTAACCACAGTTAGCAATTGTGACATTGAAGAGCATATAAGAACTACTTATGCAAATTAATCCAAATAGCAATTGCGTAATGGTAGAGCATATGCACAAAGAGAAAGCATTCACAGTTCGAGTCCAAGCACTCCCCTTCTTATTTATGTTTTAAATCAGTATTTGAAATAATACCAGACAAATATGATTAAAATGTTATTAAAAGCAGTGACATGGCCAATGTATCAGCGAACAAAATATATATTTTTAAAAGACACAGATATATAATAGCCTGCCGTTAAGCAACGTTTTACACAACTAAACAGAGGTGCCCATAGTTTAATAGCGCTATACCCATCTAAACAGAGGTGCCCATGGTTTACTAGCACTTTATCCTATGCTTATAGTGTAGTAGCACTTTACCCAGCACAATAGAGTTGCCCAAAGGTTAAAAGCGCTTTACCCAGTGCAATGTGTTTGCACAGATGTGCGCGCCGTGCCAACCAGGGCACCATAGGGCACCGGGGAGCAACGTAGAGCTAGGTTGCTTAAACGCAGCCACACCCCCTAGCCTGTCTAGACAGTATTAAAATAAAAGAGTGACAAGGTTTGAACCCAGGACCCTGTGCATCATAATCAAACCACAGAACCACTAAGCCATGACAGCTTAGAAGAAGCAGCCACTATTAGCATACATATACATAGAAATGGTAGATTAACCATTAGTAAGCAGGTCTGCAGTCAGCTTAGAATTCTCAAAAACGGCCAATCACAAAAAAGTGTTGGAAATGTGGCATATTTAAGCCCCATAGGCAGGAATACTCACCATAACTGATTGTGGTACCCACTTGCAGTCAGGATGGCAGGCGTCGGAGATCGCTTTAGAGCACAAAGGTGGGGCATTGAGGAGTCTAAATATATGGTTTGGCTCCTAGTCCACCAACATGAAGGCTGACTCATGCAGGGCCAGGTTCAATGGTGAGCATACAAGGCAGAGGCGTGGAACCAGTTGGCACATGATCTTACCAGTGACACAGGCATTCCCAGGACTGGTGAGCAGGTCCGTCACCACCATCCGGACCTGAAGCATCGAAAGGAGGACCAACTGAACCGATGGATCCAGGAGGCCCATCATATGCCCAATGCCCCACTACTGAGTAAGTATCCATGTAATTAAGTATGTAAGAAATGCTATCCTAGCCTATAGTATGGATAGGTATGTTCCAATATCCCTTCATTTATATTACAGCTGCAGGTGTTCATTCCACGAATCGGCAAGCCTATGCTGATAGGCTGTTAAGGCTGTGCCACCAGGCAGGTTAGTAATTATTCAGCTGGTATTATTATAGAATATAAGTGAGACAGCCTGTAAAAGAGTTCAGTGTTATAACCCAGTAATAAAGGTCAAATAAGCCTAGAAAAAAGCTTCTGTTAGTATTCTAAGATCAGATAAGTCATGCAGCCTGAAAAAAGAGTATTGTAATCCATTAATAAAGAGTAAACAAGTCTCAAATAGAGTTTCCACCTGTATTGTAATATCAGATAACTGCTTCAGCCTGAAAATGAGTGTTCTAATCCATCAATAAAGGACAGACAAGTCTTGAATACATCCTTGTGTATACTGTCATATGAAATAAGTGAGTCAGCTGGAAAGGATTGTTGTAACCCAGTAATAAATGTTAATAAAGCCTGGAATTGAGTACCATCCTGAAATGTAAATATAAAATAAGTGAGAGAATGTGAGAAAGAGTTTGAAGCTACCAATAAAGGTGTAAGAAGTCTGGAATAAAGGTATACTGCATGCACTGCATAATGAAATGAATGAGACAGCCACAACCAAAGAGTGAAATGTTTTTAATAAAGTAAAATACCTGGACTGTGTCTGTCCCACATTTTGGATATGTTATTGTACCCTTGCATTATGGAGATAGTATGGTTGTATGAAATGCTGAACATCCACAGTTGCCTAGGCCCATATAAACTGGCTGATGGGAATGCCAGTATCTCAGAAGAATATTTATAGTAATCAACTGTTTCATGTATAGTATGTACATGTTAATCCGGTACATGAGCAGCTTGTGCTTGTGATCCCACAAATGTCAGTGTGTTGCTAGAACTGTACGTAACTGCTCAAATGTAGCAGGATACTTTACCTGAACACAGCCAGATATGAACATATATGAATACAAATGGAATGTATATTAATGTAGCAGTAACATCTCTATCACCAACATTTTTAAGGTTGCATACAGGGAACTGTACTAATACATGTAGGGAATATATATCTGCATCTGGTAGGAATGTACAGTATACATATAGGTATTTTAAGTTGTTAATTGTTAATGTAATATTTTACCACCCTATGTTATGTTCACAAATGATGCCATTCCACACCAAACTGGGTATGTGTATTCACAATTAATTCCTATGGACATTTGTCCTGTTGGTTTATACATATCTACATGTACGCTGATGCATGTGCCCTGTTCACATATCCAAACTTGATGGCCTGTTGCCACCAATCAACCCTGCATGCTGTTGGAATGTCCACTGTTGTTCTAAATATGCATGTGTTATGCTTGCTGTTCAACGTTTGGAATTCATGTGTGTTTGGTTAATGGGAATACTAATGCATGCTGTTACAACTAATTTGGAATGGTGTTGTTTGTTACTAACCCAAAATGCCATTAAATACTGCTAAACATAGGACAACTGGGAAGGCGGGTCCCAGCGGACCACCTCTCCCACCTCAGCTGGCGATTGCACCTGGCACCAGTGCCCAGCCCGGGACTTCCTCCTCCGATGGCCCTGTGCCACATTCGGGTGGAAGCGCTGCAGGGGATGGGGTTCATCCCCCCTCTGCAAGTGTGGCCAGAGGAGAGCCTCCACTCACCCTCCAAAGGGTCGTCTGTGGTGTGTAGTGAGATCAGGCATTCCATGACTGATTCCCTATGCCAGCTTGAGGCGAGAGTGGCGCAACTCAAGGGTGTGCCTGCCCCTCCTATCCAGCCCCCAGCACAGCCTCAGCCTGGGCTGTGAAGGCACAGTGGTAACTCCCCATGGGTGAGGATCTCAGATCCACTGTTGCCATCTGTGGGCTCATGGGCTTGCGATATCCAAACATCCGTCCCCTTCAATTGTATGTACCCACCACGTGTCATCCGCTGCCTTTGTATGCATCTTGTTTGTCTTGTCTGTTAACCTCCCCAACCCACCTCCCTCAATATTCCTACTTCCTTTGCCTCACATTCCACTCTTACCTGAAAAAAAAAAATAAAAAAAGGGCAATCTGTACACGCAAAAAAATTACGCCCCATACATAGCTGCCTATTTCGCACACGTCTGCTGGACATGTAAACTGATAATTACAATTGGCTTTACAATATACTTTGTTGTCCTCACTCCTATCTCTTGGGCAGCTATGGGCCTTCCCTACATCCTTCCTGCACATCCCAAGCTTGTTTTCCTACTGTCCTATCCTCTTTGTGCCCCCTTTTTCACCACTTTCCTATTTCCCCATTTTCTTTTCTTTAAAATAAATTAGCATGGGTGTTAGCGGGAGTAAGCACTTTTAAGCAGTAGTCAGGGGGTATGCGCTTGTGTGCGCAAACCCACTTACAACTGCTTAAAAGTGCCTTAGTCACTCTGTATGACAAGGCCTGTAGTTTGCTCATCAGCAAAATAAAATACCCGTTAGTCTCGAACCGCAGATCTTGGACACACTAGACTGCATGAATTACCACTGAGCCACAGCAGATATACAATAGCTTGGTGTTGTAATAAATATATCATGCATTACTATGAGGGAATGTAAAGGGAAAATAGGAATGCCATAACACAAATCTTGTACTGTGGCCCTTAACCAGCAGGTGTTGTTGAATTGCATGACATGACTGTAAAAAGAGAATCAGTCATGCTAGTAGGGAATAAGGTTACAATAGCAGCTTGCATATTAGCATAGGTCACAGGCTAGACCTCCCAACAGTGACTGCTCTACAGTGATGACCCTGATTATTCAACAAGCATTAGCTGTGCCCCTCTGACTCCCTGTGAAATGTAATAACAGTAGGCAGAAAGGTGTTGAATCTCACTTCATAACAAATGTCAATAAGTGAGAATAGACACCACTTGCACTTCAGAAAAGGTGTAGTAATAGAAATGCTCTGAATCACCCAAAGTCTGAACTGAAAAATGTCAGAACTATATTACAGGTGTATCCCAGTTATATGTACCTTTCCCTGAGGCTGTTCAAATATATACGTGAGAGTATCTGAGGCCTGGAAGAGTCAGAAACACACAGGCATATCAGCTTGTCTGCTGTTACACACTCTGCAAATAACTGTAGAATGAATTCCACAAGCATGCCCTTATGTAGAAGTACAACACAGAAATAGCAAAAGATGTAGCCATGTACTGCTAGCAACCAACTGTGACAATGCCATTGTTCAGGTGCTGAAAAGACTGCTGTAGTGCACAGTCAAAGAATACTAGGCTGACCTCTGTCTACCATCTGGATATGTCCACAGGTGGGAGCTACTCAGACAGACTACAACCAAGGGTGTAGGTAGGCATACACAGTACAGAAATATGTCAGTCATCCTGAGCAGACTGTGCTAATGCCAACACAAACCACAAACTGTTCAGATGTGAGTAACGTACTAATGACAGTATAGCTGTTCACAAACAGTGCATGTGCCTGATATTCATAACTGGTAGTACCACATACTTAGATGTCCTCACCACTCTCTCAGGGGTGGAAGGTTTCAAATATCCCACCTAATGTATTGCATATGCACAGCTGTTGCTGGTAAAGAAATGGGCAGCTATGGACCTTCTCCACACCCATCGTGTACATCCCAAGCTATTTTCCCTACTGTCTTCCCCTCTTTGAGCACCCTTTATCACCACATTCCTATCTCCCCATTTACTTTTCTGTCAAAGACATGAGTGTGGGGGTTAGCGGGAGTGAGCACTTGTAAACAGTAGTAAGCGGGTTTGCACCAGTGTGAGCATGTGTGCGCCTAGCTTAGCATTGCTAAGATATGATAAGATCTGCCAAGCTTAGCTTACTATTGCTAACATAAAATGAGCTAAGCTAAGCTTAGCTTAGTATTGCTAAAATACACTAAGCTAAGCTAAGCGTTGCTTAGCATCGCTAAGTGTCATGCAAACCCGCACCAACTCGCTTACAACTACTTCAAAGTGCCTTTGTCACTC
Source organism: Protopterus annectens (assembly GCF_019279795.1). Classification (NCBI taxonomy): domain Eukaryota; kingdom Metazoa; phylum Chordata; order Ceratodontiformes; family Protopteridae; genus Protopterus; species Protopterus annectens. The sequence continues at coordinate 433,444,607 of NC_056735.1, forward strand.
TGTATGACAAGGCCCTTGTATTGCTCAGCAGCAAAATAAAATAGCTTTGTCAGTCTCAAACCCCACACCTTGGACTCATCAATCAGCATGATGTACCACTAAGCCACAGCATATATACAATGACTTGGTGCTGAAAGAAATATAACATGCATTACAAGGAGTGCATGTAAAGGGAAAATAGGAAAGCCATAGGAATACATTGCAATAAAGAAATATGACATGCATTACAAGGACTGAATGTAAAGGGAAAATAGAAAAGCCATAGGAATACATTGCAATAACTACTGTTGTATGCCAGTTATTCCCTAATTCCAAAAGAAAGTACATACTCCCATGTATCCAGTGTTAGCATTAGGGCGTGTGAGTAAACTTACACACTGAGAAGAGTGTACTTGAAGAAGCAACAGTCAGGTTTTAGTACAACATGCATTTCACTGGCTATAACCCAGCTTCAGATATGAGACATATACCAACCTTCTGACTGACACAACAGTGTCCACAGCAAACAAGCATGGTCCCCACCTTGCAAAACTGAAAGGCCTATGCCTACCTAACCTATCATTTTATAGCAGTATCCTGAAATCACAGTGAGAACTGCAATTACCACACAGCAGGCTGCATGCAGTTACTAAATGGTGGGCACCAATTGGTGCAGAGGCCATCACATGCACATGTGCAGATACCTACAAAAGCAGCCTGTACTTGCTGTCCACACATGCATTAATATCATTTCAGCAACTGGAGAGAGAGAGAGTGAACAAGAGAGACAGACAGATAGACAAGCAGTTGGAGAGACCAAACCAAAAAAAAAAAAAAAAAAAAAAAACAGAGGCGGTTGGAGACACCGACCAACCAAAACAAAAATTAAAACAAACAGACAGTGGAGGACACCGACCTAAATAAATAAAAATAAATAAAACATCAACAGGTACAACAGACTGAGGTGAGACATGCAAAAGTAAGGTATGTAACACAGATGTATTTGCTGGCATCCGAATGATGTTTTCTGAAGGGTAGTCTACATTCTGTGAACACTCCTTATGTGGTAGCAGTCCGTATCTATAGGTATATGCAGATGTGCATAGGGCAAGGGACATACTGCAACTCTTAGTGAAGGCTAGACATATATATGTATTTGAAGGTTGCTATGTGCACATATCTATGTAGGTTGTAGTGTGTGGCATTGAAAACAGCAAGCAGTGCAGGTATATGTCATGTGGTGGTTAAATGCTGTGGGACTGAGTTACAGCCAGTGAGGTCTGCTATGGCTATATGGCCTGAGGATAGCAAAATGCATTCTGCACAACACTGTGCAATATTATTACATAATCGTATGTCTCACAACTGTTCCATAATTGATATTCCCACCATGAAAGGTGGACAGTATATCTGCATATATGTGCATGTATATGTACAGCAGTGGCTGTTTACAAGTATATATATATATATATATATATATATATATATATATATATATCTATATATTACATGCATGTCACAGGCCAGGGTAACAAATGACTAGGCTGCTGTAGGCCCCAGGGACAATAGCATATTCAATGAAAAGACCAATGTTTAGACCACAGCTGAAGATAAAAATGGAATAATCCACGTCAGGAAATAAATCACTTGCAGCATTTGGTTTATTTCAGCTTCTGCACTGTCTGTCATGCCTTTTATATAGGCAAAACCAATAGGTGTCTAAAGGAACATATCCTTGAACACCTTAGAGATATAAGAAATAAAAAAGACACAAGTGCTTTAGCAAAGCATGTGGAAGAAGAAGATAGGAAACATATTTTTAATTTTATGGTTTTAGAAATAATAAATAAAAGTAAGAGGGGAGGTGATATAAGGAATAAGGTAGAGGAAGCAGAACAAAGATGGATTTTACTACTTCAGGCAGATAGGCCTCCTGGATAGAACAATGCTGTTTTCTTGAAACCTTTTTTAAAATCCTGACCACTAAAACATTAAGTAATATGGATTATTACATAAAATGTGTCTGTTATATGTATATTTTATTTCATCTTATGCAGAATATAAGGCAAATTAATGTACTGATGTATGCAATTTTAATTAGTCTATGTCATAGTTCTATATGTGTTTTCATTGGTTGAACCATATTTTAAATACCAATGTTTTAACTGTTTTTATGAGTCTGAAGAAGCGATCAGCTGACTGAGATCACAAAAGCACTTACTCTTGTTTAATAAAGTGGTGTGAAACTGCAAGTGAACCGTTTCCTACCTTGACTACTACATCTCAGTTACAATTTTTGGTTTTATAAAGGGCACTACTGTGAAGCTGCAAGTGATTTATTTCCTGACGTGGATTATTCCATTTTTATCATCAGCTGTGGTCTAGCCATTGGTCTTTTCATTGTTTTCGCTTGAGGTGTATACCAGGCGTTTATCCAGCTTTTGTTTTCTTTCACGTGTGACAATAGCATATTACCTACTTATGACACAATGCACACAGACATGTACACAGTGCAATACCAGCTATGTGAAGTGGAATGAGTGTGACAGTGAATGTGTGCGAGGTCTGTGGTGGTGTGATAGCTAGGAGTGAGGTTGTTTTCGTCATGGTCGTTTGTGTCCTACGTGTGAGGCCAGAGAAAGATGTGTCAGTTATTGGAATGCAGACATAGTAGGATGGTATATGTTGTGACGTAGGTCCTTGTGTATGACTGTGGTGTCCCATCATACGCTGACGCAATACATGTGTGCTTAGTAAGTAGTACTGCTGGTGACTCCATCCGACATTAGAACTGTTGTACCACCTGAATCTGTAGGTATAAACAGCACAGTATGGTGTATGTTCACATTCCCTGGTAACACTGTCTTGTGTGTTTCCTGCAGTCTGCACAGATTACATTCCTCAGGCATAGGTATCTGTAAGTAGGGGCACACAGCACTGTAAGGTACATAGCAAATGCTCATCTGTGTTAGCATACATTTGTGTATGGTATGAATGTCTGATGTGTGTGTAATGATGCCTGTACCATGTCTGCAATCACATGTGTGATGCAGGGTTTGCATGTGTACTAGCAACATGTATACTCTGTTACAGCAGTATGCCAGCTATATTAACAACTGTGCACATATGTTAGGTAGGGTATGGCATCAACGACTATGGTGGGTTACTGGTTATACTGTAACTGTACTTCACATTCATTGCAATGGTTGACATATATCTGCATGCATCAGCTTGATATGTACCCCCCTGGCAAGGCTGTGCATTGGATCCCAAACAGTGAGCCGAGTATCGTTGTATACTGATGTGTCATATGGTGTGTGGCAGGCACTGTCAGCCAGTTGTGGGCTGAGCACTGATATGTGGTATTGAATGTGTGTATCCTCTGACGTACAAGCAGATGCTATATATGGCAGTTAACTGATATCTGTACTGTATAATGTTAAGTGTGCCACATGACTTGCTCACACATATCGTTTAATCATCTTCCAGGCTTATGGCTCATCACAGGAACCCCTGCTACACAGCTGCAGAGGAATAGGAAATCCACCACACCTGGTACAGCACTATACTCTGCTGTTTTCAAGGGCCAGCCAGCACCAGCAGGAGCATACTGCACTGTGGCAAGAACTTGTTCGTCGGGTAAATGACATAGACATGCATAACTGGACATATGAGCAGGTACGCCATCACTGCAGTGATTTAATCAGACATGTCCAGCAGCGTGCATCAGATATCCACAGACAATAGCTTGCCACAGGTGGTGGGGTGGCCATACATCCCACCCTCATCAGAGTGGGGGAACTGCTGCTAAGTGTAGTGGCCCCTGGCCTACAGCAACAACAACATCACACATGTGTCGTCATGGAGGCCAGAGCCACCCAGCATAGTGACATGGAGTGTGCAGGTAACATGCCCTAGCTGTAGACTACTCTTACCTGTATTGTTAAATTATGCATGTGTGAAATGTGTACTGTGTTTAGCAGTTGTGCTGCCTATTGTGTGCAATACTGATAATTTGAATAGTATCTGTACACCTATGCCTGTTGTTCTACTGTAGTTTAGCACACTCACAGTAGCAATGCCACAGGTGTGGCCACTGACAAACTGTGTCATATTCTTGCAGGTCCCCCTGGTGTGACAGCAGGGCAGATGTTACATGCTGGTGAGTGTGTTAACACTTTAAACTTGGTACTGAACTGTGCATGTCATAGATGAGGTGTAGGCCATGTACACATAACACACCTACTCATAATGCATGCTGTGCATGTTTGCTGTGAGACGGGAAACATCTCAGTAATGTCAGTAGCTGCCTCATTCACATGCGATGCACAGAGCATCAGACACAAATGTGGCAACACTGTACTGCACATTGGATAGGCATAGATGGCACACATGTACACAACAAAACACATTTGTCATGTGCAGTACACCTTAACATGCTACACATAGTGTAACCGGACACATGCTGGCAGGTCACACTTCAGTATCCCACATGTCATCCACACACCACACATACCATACCTGAGGGGTAGGGGTCTAGCATGGGGCTGTGCAACACTCCTCAACACATAACACAGTCATGTTAGACAATTCTCCCTATTGGACACCTCACACACCCTTGTGCAACATGGCTGTGTAATTCTGAACTTAGCCACGACACTGCAGTTCAGGTACAGCTTGCTAGGCGGTGGTCTAGCACACTTTAGTGGCCTTGAGTGACCACATGAAGCATAATGAAGATGGCTAATGGTACTACACCCCATACTGTTACAATGGCCATGTCCAGGATTGGTATCCCATCATGTATAAATGCACCACCCATCCCGTGTGTGTACATAGCATGCATGTGCTACACCTGTGTCCACAATTATCTGCTACAGACACAGACACTGCAATCAGACATGGAAATCCATGTGACACACAGATAACACACGCAGCCATGGTATGTATACCTGCGTGTGATGGTGCACAGGACATTGCAGAGCTTATACACTTGCACATAAATGTTGTGTCCTTGTACACATTGTGTTCCAGGGTGTAGGCAACCACTGAACATGTACACACATGCACCACAGCCATGTACACTATCAACTATGGCTGTCTACACTCACACTGCATGGACTTGAGCAACGTTTATTCTGCATGCTGACACATGCATGACTGTTTGCCTTGTGATACTGTCACCCACCTTCAACCAGTATTGAGTATGATTTGGAAGTCTGTTGTGTGTGTGTATCTGCTGTAGTGAGGAGTGTGCATGTGTTCTTGTGTTCCTGTGTGCATGTGTTCCTGTGTGCCTGTGTGCATATGTGCATGTGTGCATGTGTTCATGTGTTCATGAGTTCATGTGTTCATGTGTGCATGTGTTCATGTGTGCATGTGTGCATGTGCAGACTGTAACATGTGTTCCCTGTCTTCCTCTCACAGGTGCTGAGGTAGGGCTTGATGGAAGCAGCAGGTGACCGGAAGCCACTGCCATGGATAGTGGTGATGATGAAACATGTATTTTGGCACAGGGAGATTTGACAGGGTCTGTCGTTGGTCCACCAATCAACAGTACACAGCGTTCAACCTCATCCATGCGCACACTCATACTGCCATTACATCCCTCACCACCAATGGCCATAGGGGAGGGACAGCATATAGTTGGCATTGACCAGGAGAGTGTGGTACCCATGGCACATGTATCCCCTCACAGCAGCCATAGCTGTGGACCCGCAATGGTACCACATAGGTGGAGGTCCAGGGGTTCTTGGGGGAGCATCACTGGACGTATTGCCCCTGGCAGGCGTGCCACCACAGGTCTTACAATGACCACTATGTTCCAAGCTGTAATGCAGGCTCAGGCACGTATGGAACAGTACACCAGACAGGGACTTAGGGCGCAGAGGGCACATAACACCACTATCAATGACAGCATCCGTGACCTTTCCAGTGCCATCCGGACATACACCGAGGTCATTGATAGACGTTGGATGGAGACAACAGATGCCCTCCACAACATGTCTTCCTCAAGCCAGGACCATGCGGGACGGTTGCGACGTCGACACGGACGCATGCCAGCAACAGCTGGCAGTGGTCACAGCTTGCCCACAGCTCACAGCCGCTCCTGTAGTGGCAGTACCAGCCCCAGCAATGCTGGGGCTGGCCTGTCCATTGTCTGTTCCAGTAGACCACATGCACGTGGCTCTGGCCAGTCCCAGCAGGAGCATGGGTCCAGTAATCATACCTCTGCCTCTGATGACAGTACCCAGTCAGGGTTGGTTCCCGATACCATCTGTAGCACCCCTGCCAGGCAGAGGTACTGTGTTCATGGGCGGAGACAGTGATCTGTACAGCTAAGCAGGTACAGTCTTTGGCTGTCCCACAAACCACCGTATATGGCAGCCACATGGTGGAGCTGTGTGCATGCAGACACACACACATTAAGCAAACAACTAGGGCTCACACATACACACACACATTACATCAACATTGGCCCATGCTGTACTGTTGTCCCACACACACACACACACACACACACACACACACACACACACACACACACACACACACACACAGACATGTCGATTGGATGGGTCAATATCAGGCTCTGGCAAACAACAAAACACCCTGTGCATATGATGATACCTGTGCCACCTCCTGTCATCTGCATTATCGATGGAGGGACAGGCTAACATGGTGCTGATGCACAGGATGACACTACAGCAGTGTAGCAATAATAGTGAGTTGTCAACAAGGAAGTCTAACTACATCCTTGTAGGTATATCTGAGCAGACATTATGCATCAAAGCTCTGTTTGTCAATGTAGCATTGTTTACACCACTGTTATGTCTGAGTAAGTATTATACACCCATGTGCCACTTGGCTGATGTGTGATGTGTTGCCAGCATGTGTTAGTGAGTGGACAGTATGTGTGTGATGTGTGCAGTACAGATTAGCAAGTGTACATCTGTGAACATGGTGGGTGCACACTGTCTGGATGTGCATGCATAGTGGACACATGGGACGTGTGGCATACCCTGTTGTACACATTATTAACATCCCATTGCATCTTTCAATGGCCAGTATGCATTCCACTACAGTTATGTACTAACATGGGTAGATGTGTGTATGACATGGGTTGACACTATGCTGCGGGTGATACCGTTAATATCAGTCAATGATTTGCAGTCTGGTAGTATACACAACCTCAACAGCATGACTATAAGCAATCATTGGATGATGTCCTGACAAATGACACACAGTAGTAGGGAACCCAGTATCAATTGGATCCTTCCAGTGCTACACTATAACACTAACCAGTGGTGATGACCACCACCCATTATTGTGACCACACCTGTGTGTCATATAGCCCCCTTAGGTACATGCAGACACACTAGGGATGTGTCCATCCAAATATGGGAATGCATGGAATGGCCTACAATGCATTCCCTGGATGGGACGCATATCCTACACAAGGGTATCATACAGACAGATACCTGCTGTGTGATACATGCTGTATAGCAGTAAGCCGACTATGGCATAGTCATCCTCATGTACTATACAAACTATCCCGTCAGTGCCACACCGGTGGTAGCCCTCAACATGTATGCCGGGTACCATTGTGTACATACAGACCCATGTTATGTCATGTGTCCCTTCGTATCCACATATCCATAGGTATTGTGGAGTCCCAAGGTGTATCACAGACATTAGAGGCCTGAATGCATATCCACAAAGCAGTCGTACACCTAAAAAGACTGTCCATTCTTGGCAGGCTTTGTTGTGTATGACCATGTCTGACATATACCCCAGCCATATACCCTCACTTACACTACTCTTAAGTAACTGTCATGGGTGTGTGTGCCACAGATGACCTTGGTCACAGAACATGACAGTGGATGGCCATGTCACATACATACATATGTGACCTACGATCTGAGTAGCAGTGGCACAACCTGTCAATGGAAACAAATGTATTCATGTAGTATGCAGGCTTCACACCTATGTACTGATTGAGGAGACATGTACACATATATATTTGCCACGCAGATACCTGATGTCTGCAATGCATTTACTGTTGTCATCATACTATGTCATACCATATTGAGGGGACATGTACACATATATATTTGCCACGCAGTTACCTGATGTCTGCAATGCACTTACTATTGTCATCATACTATGTCATGCCATAGTAAAAGCAAAACCCACACTGTGTTGACCAACAGTGACACACAAACAGTCAGTGTTTGCAGGATTCAAACCACCACCTAGCAATGTTATGATATTAGAGAGTAACGCATGAACACAGCACGCTATTTGCTTTACTGCCTGGTATACCTTCTCCTGCTGTAATAGTAGGATGGTGACATCATCAGACTTTCCCAAGAGGAATGTACCTCCTTTACTGGGTTTTCCCAGTCTCCAAAAAGGAACACCTCTCAAAAAAAAACTGCCTACATACACACACCCCCCACACACTTTGCAGGATTCAAACCACTACCTAACTATGTTATGATTTTGGAAAGAGACGCATTAACACTGCACACAATTTGCTTTACTGGCGGGTTTTCCTTCTCCCGCTGTATTTCTAGGATGGTAACATCATCAGTCTTTCCAAAGAGGAATGTACATCTTCTAGTGTGTTTTCCCAGTCTTCAAAAAGGGCACTCTATTCAAAGACAATGGCACACATACACACACACACCCACACGCAGTCAGCATTTGCAGGATTCAAACCCCTACCTACCTATGTTGTGATACTACAGAATGATACATTAGTACAGCACGCTATTTGCTTTATTGGATGGTTTTTCTTCTCCTGCTGTATTTCTAGGATGGTGACATCATCAGTCTTTCCAAAGAGGAATGTACATCTTCTAGTGTGTTCTCCCAGTCTCCAAAAAGGGCACTCTTTTCAAAGACAATTGCACACATACACACACCCCCATCAGCATTTACAAGATTCAAATCCTTACTTACGTTATGATACTAAATAAACGCGCATTAGCACAGCACGCTATTTGGCTTATTGGCTGGTTTCCCTTCTCCTGCTGTATTTCTAGGATGGTGACATCATCAGTCTTTCCAAAAAGGAATGTACATCTTCTAGTGTGTTTTCCCAGTCTCCAAAAAGGGCACTCCTTTCAAAGACAATTGCACACATACACACACCCCCCCACAGTCAGCTGTTTGCAGGATTCAAACCCCTACCTATCGATGTTATGATACTAAAGAGAAATGCATTAGCACGGTGCACGATTTGTTTTACTGGCTGGTTTCCTTTCTCCTGCTGTATTTCTAGGATGGTGACATAGTCAGTCTTTCCAAAGAGGAATATACATCTTCTAGTGTGTTTTCCCAGTCTCCAAACAGGGCACTCCTTTCAAAGACAATTGCACACATACGCACACAGTCAGCATTTGCAGCATTCAAACCCCTATCTATCTACGTTATGATACTAGAAAGAGATGCATTAGCATGGCACACTATTTGTTTTACTGGCGGGGTTTCTTTCTCCTGCTGTATTTCTAGGATTGTGACATCATCAGTCTTTCCAAAGAGGAATGTATATCTTCTAGTGTGTTTTCTCAGTCTCCAAAAAGGGTACTCTTTTCAAAGACAATTGCATACATACACCCCCCCCTACACACACACACACACACAGTCAGTGTTTGCAGGATTCAAACCCCTACCTAATTATGTTATGATACTAGAGAGAGACAGACAGACTCATTAGCATGGCACGCTATTTGCTTTATTGACTTGTTATCCTTCTCCTGCTGTATTTCTAGGATGGTGACATCATCAGTCTTTCCAAAGAGGAATGCACATCTTCTAGTGCATTTTCCCAGTCTCCAAAAAAGGCACTCCTTTCAAAGACAATTGCACCCCCCCCTGACACACTCACTGTTTGCAGGATTCAAACCCCTACCTAACTATGCTATGATACTAGAGAGAAAAAGATATGCAATAATATGGCGCGCTATTTGCTTTACTAGCTGGTTTCTCTTCTCCTGCTGTATTTATAGGATGGTGACATAATCAGACTGGACATGGTGATGTGTGTACACTTTGTTTTATGCCATTCCAGGAATGGTCCATGTAGGCCAGCAGGTGTCAACAGCTTGAACATGACCTCAGTATCCTTACCTTGTCTGATCTATCTGTGGACACATTGACTTTCCGTCATACATCAACACATATTTATGCACAGCTTCTTGGTTTTGTGGATACTACATGTGTCTGGGATGATGATAAAGGGCTATTCAAAGTCTATGTGACACGTGTAGATGTGTTCATTGATGTATGTCCTGGGTGGCTGCCTTGCAAACAGTCTAGCATGTTTGGGAACCATGATCCGCACATGAACATACCACAGTTGGTAGGGTTGTGTCTGTGTCAGCTTCCAATAGCTCTGTTTATGACTGCAACCATGATGGACTCCATGACCTTACAGATCAGACCTCATAGGCGTACTGGACTTGACTTCCCATGGTGTGTTGTGCACCAACACTTGTGGGGAGTGCCATATGTAGCTGTGACATATTCAGTGGTTCCACATCCTGTGTAGGGGGTGCGGCTCAGCTAACTGTTCAGGTGCATGATTTGTTTGTTCTGTAGTTTGTGTATGACACATATTGGGAATCAGTGTATTCCTCCTGCTGCCATGCTTTTGGCAGTGGAGGTAGCTGCTCATCCATTCTACATGTGATATCTCCTGGTATGATGATGTGGACTATTGTCAGTGGGGTGTGGGTATGCACATATGGGCCTGTCTGTCATGATGTCGGCATTAACATTCAGGTACAGTTGGCCCTGACTCAGGACATATATGTGTGTACATTGATATTTATGACATAGCTGAAGGAGGTGCCATGATTCAGTCTGGACTCCTTCTCAGCTCCTCTTTACAACACACTAACGAACATGAGCACTAATCCCTGTTATACTTTTTTACATGCTTAACACCCTACTGATCCTTTGTGATCAGGCTACAGAGTATGTCATGATATTATCCTGGCATGTCCAGGGGTCGGTTTTGTGTGTACTCTTCAGTCCAGCTGGTGGATATTGTGATACTGACACAATGTCACATCTGCCTCATGTACACAGACAACCCTCTCCTCCTCCCGACAAACTCAGATATATGTGTGAGATGCACCTATATAGACATACAGGGAGCTGAAGTCTCTCGACCCATGACTGGCACAGTGTATCAGGTGGTGAATGTAACCCACACACCATATATCAGTTTTACATATCCTCTAGCAACAGCACTCAAGCCACATTAGCACACATTGACATACTCGGATGCTGTAAATGTACTCTACCTAAGCAGCAGAGGCCTCCAAACAGACACACACACACACACCTGCTACCCCACTACAATACCCACGTATCACTAAGTTCACAATGTCACTCTGCCACACAGTCACTGCCCTTCGGGCTAAACAACACACCTAATACACTTGTAATAGGCTACACTTATGTTCAGACACACTGACATACCACTCACCAGCTCTCACAAGGGAATAGTCACTTTGGGCTGTCTGTTGGGTGCCAGGATCTGCCACATAACACAGGCAGTCAGGTCACTACAAAGCAAGTACAGGACTGGCACCATCATTGTCCATGCTGGTGTGTGTCACCTCAGACATTACTCCCTGGACCACATGACATGATACATGGAGGTACACTCTGATCATGTAGCCCAGGCCAGTATGACCCTGACCTTGTCTAGCATCTTACACCCACCAATTATGATGTCACAGTATATGGACACACATATCACATTTAACAGTTGACTAACAAATTTGTTTCATCACAGGGGATACAGTGTCTGTCAGCATATGGTGACATGCTCAACATGCCACGTAGCTTCACTATGCACAGCTTGCACCTGTCACTCTTGGACTTTGGTATGCTGGCTAAGGCTCTTTCTACCACCAGAGTGCCTTTTTTACACAGGGCTCAGAAGACAAACCCACCTCCATAGACATTACAGGTTAAATGAAACTAAGGGTAATGCTGCTCAACAACAGTTGCGTTAACCTCATATTGTGGCCACTCAGGACTCTCATCAGTATGGAGGAGAGCAATATCTGTGCACTGACAGACACCTGGTTCAGACTCGCTTATGAACACCAGCACTACCAGGTTATGTTCCATACCATGCTGTCTGACAACAAGACTTGGAGCAGACAACACAACTTGGGGGAGTATCCATATACATCACAGATACACACACCTCCAGGTTAGTAGCACTGCACAAAGTATCACAGACCATACATAGACAACTACCATTGTGCAATGCTGCCTTTCAGTTTGTTGCCTGCTACAGAACACACTCCCAAACTCAGGAACCACACTCGGCTTTTGTGGGAACTATGGAGAATATGCAGGTCTCCACAGACACCATTATATTGTGTGACTTCATATACACACATATTGACTGGGGATACTACTCAAGCCCCAACAACCTCACCCAACAGTCACTACAATTTGTGGACTCATATGCTTTGGCACAACCGGTCAGCATAGCCACAAGGGGGAATACATATTGGACCTGCTCATCACCAACATGAGGACTCTATGTTCCACACCAGCGATATACCCCTCATTGGTAAGGTCAGAACATGCATGTATCTCACAGGACATACATATACCCTCCACACACCCATCCTGGGTAATCTTGGTGAACTTCTCATGAGCCAGTATCTCACTTCACCAAGGCAAGGTGGTATCCTTCAGAGATCCTGAGACAGTGTCATTTACAGCTCACACTGCTGCATCCTTTACATACACATTCTATGGACACCTAGTGGACTGCATGGATTGTGCTCTCCCAAATAACAACAAGACCCACTACTACAATGGCCATTAATAAGCTGTACAACATCAAGAGGACACAACTACATGATAGAGCACAATCCCAGACAGGGAAGGCATCTGTGATCTGTACTAGCAGAGAGCTACAATCACTCATGGACTTTTCTAAGGGCTGCTTCTACCAGACAATTGCACCTGACAGGTAGGACCATCACACGGCCTTCTTCAGTTATGTCAGGAACCTGGGTGGACACTCACTGATATGCTGTAAGTTACTGCACACTGACTAAACCTATCCTGAACCCACTGGCATTGCCTACATCCTGGCAAACAGGTTTAGTGCAGATGTCTCCCACCCATCCCCCCTAAGGAGCAACTATCCATCCCAACAGAGTATAACCTCCCTGACATCACACAGTAACAGATGAGTGCTGCCCTCCCCACAGCATAATCACAGTATCAATGTGACCAGATGGCATCCCAGCCTGCATCATACACAAGCATCATGACAAACGTAACCCTCACATTACATCACTGTTCAATATCAGAGTTACCACAGGATATGTACCCAAGGAATGGCGTACTGCGACAGTGGTCCTGCTCCACAGAGTTGGTGCCACAACAGACCACAGGCAATATTGCCCTATAAGCCTATGTGTCCTGTTCTGCAAAGCTATGGAGCATATTGCCATAGGACTCCTACACACAGACATCGGGAACCTACAGACACTGTGTCCTACTCATATCAGCATTGTTGTGGGCAGATCTTGCCTCTTGAACCTGTAGGTATTCTTTAAATGGCTAACAGGTCCATCGACATAGGAACGGCTATCCACACAGCCTACCTGAACCTTGCAAAACCATTCAACACAATAACCCACTGGGCCATTATGCATAGGCTCACCAGCGTCAATTTGGACATATATCTCACACAATGGATTAATACCTAGATAAGGGATAGCACCCACATGGTGAGGATTGCAGGTGCCATGTCTGACTATACACCAGTTACACATGGCATCACACACAGCTTAGTCCTGGGATCTCTCTTGTTCAGTATATATTTGTCTTACATACAGGCTATCACAGGGGGTATATGGCTGATCATGTTTGCACTTGACTGCAAACCGGGTAGCTGCCACATGCTTACTCAATCAGGGTCTCGCAAAGATGGATGACTGGTGCCTGAGCCATGGCCTACAGCTAAATGCCATTAGTTGCATAGTCATCCCCTTTGGGAGTAACAACATGCCCACATATTACCACATGGGTAGTACTCCATTACATACGGTAGGAGTTGTTAGGGGTTTGAGGAATCACTTGTTTGTACTGTCTCCTTTAACATTCACATTGCCAAAGTGGTTGGACACACCTGCTATGTGTGCCACCTTATCCCACATGGTTTCACATCTAGATCGAGTGAGGTCGTTGTGCCCCTATACTCATCACATCCATGCTTGGTTACAATGCCACATTTGGGGTGTACCTTACCTGACACCTGCAGCAACTGTACTGGCCATGGACTGTCCTCGCCAAGCAGATCTAGGGACTCACACAGATGCCCTGTATAGTTCAGATGCAGTAACTCCAGCTCTTCTCAGTCGCTTACCACCTACTCTGATATGATGTGTGCCTGTTGTTTACAGCTATACCCAAACCAGTATTACTGGACATGCTACAGCTCAGGATATCCAACTCCCTTGGAGCTACACACTGCAGGGACGTATACCTCAGCACAGATGTTAATAGGACATTGTGGAGGGATAGATTCTAATCCCAGAGGCTCCACTCACTACAGAATGTAATCCCAGTTTCACATGGCATAGACAGAGCCACCCACTGACCATCTACTGGAGACATCTTGATGACTGTATGGGTGATTGTATATTTACCCCTGGGATATCCTCTGTGTCCCTGCTAGACAGAGGCACACTAGCATAAACGTACATGGGCTATTATGTGTGGCCTACTATTCACACACACACAGTGTAGTAATGTGACAGGGTTGCGAATGCCAAACACACTCTGGCTAGGTTTGCACATGCCCTAGGGCAGATAGCCTAGTATCGACCTCTAAACCTATGCTTATGTTCATGGTGCACAATGTTTATTGCTGATACTGTTTGCAGGTCTTTATCATCTTTGCTTTACCTGTTTCCATGAAGAACTTCAGTATCTGCAGAACATATTTGATTATGTCAGGGTTCTACTATATTATAGGTGTGTCTGTTGTCATATAACTGTGTGCACAGGGCAGATTGCTGTATAGTGACAGGTTCCTGGGTTAACACATGCAACTGCCAGATATGCGTGGCCCACTGCTGTACTCAGACATAGCCTAGGTGTGTGAGCATGCCCAGTTCTGACATTACATGTTTTGTTGCCTGACATTTGTCTCATTTATTCAAGTGTGTGAGCATGCCCAGTGTGAACCTTCAGTATGTTGCTATCTGAGGTCCACTACATTTGCTGATGTGTGCGAACATGACCAATATTAACATTTATACTGTGTGTGTTGGAAATCAGGTTCTGCTCTCACTGCAGGACTCACCTTTGTGTCATAACTCAACAAGGATTATGCTGTGCCTGCAATGTTTCCATGGAATACTTTGCATAAACTTATCAACATTCTGTCATACAGGTGGACCGCTACAGTACTGTCATGGTTTAGTGGTCCGGTACTTTGGCTATAGTGCACAGGATCCTGGGTTCGAGTCCCCTCACTGCTTTATATTTTCGTACTGAGCAGACCAGACTGCTTAAGGGCCTGTTAAGCAAATATGAGCATGTTGGCTTTTGTTCAGCTATGCCCTACTTAGACCAGGCTTGTCCGACATTGCTCAATATTCCCCAACATTGCTGGACATTGCCCAATATTACTGAACATTGACCACAGTTGTGCTAGTTGGTGTGTGCGATTTTGTTTGCATATACTACATGGTGGTAATTGCTGTTTAGCACTGCTTTATATTGCTTAACACATGGCATTCATGCCTTGGGTGGTGCTGCAGGGCTACCTATGTCGGATGCACATACTACACTCCCTGCACATGTTTGGAAGCAGGTAGTGTCAACTTAGGCATCCCTTTTACTTTATGTGCGAGTCAGAGAGGGGTATAATTTCCAGAGTTCCTACTGAGCCAGTGTATGTGCTATGCGTTGCCTCTTTGCCAAGGCCAAAGCATACTGGGCATGCCTCCTTCTGCCTACTGGGGCAGGCTCAGGTTGTTCCTCCTCCGAGTCAAGCTCTGCCTGTGATGGCCTTGGAAATGGTGGGGTGCTGTTTGGCCCAGGCCTATGCTGGTCCTGCTGCAACCGTTTTCACAGGATCATATTATGTAGCATAGCGCATACCATGACAATTTAGGTACATGTAGTTGGTGAGTACTGCAAGGCTCCACTAGATGTGTCCAGGCACTGGAACCGTGACTTGAGCAGCCCAAACACATGCTCTATTACATTACATGTCTGTGTGTGTGCGTTCCTGTTCAGGTGTGTGTGCGTTTCTGATGGGTGTCATCAGCCACGGCTCCAGTGCATAGCCAGCATCCCCCACTAGGTGACCATGTGGGATGTCCCCATTAACAAATGTCTGGCACAGCTGCGTCAGATGCCAGATATGGGAATCATGGTAGATTCCAGGGCAGCCTGCACACACATTCATTAGTATGACCTGGGCATCACACATGACCTGGCAGTTGATGGAGGGGAAGCCCTTGCGGTTGAAGTAGACCCTACCCTGCTCGCTGGCTGGTGCTTTAATGCATATGTGCATGCAGTCTATTGCACCCACTACCTCAGGGTATTCCGCTATTTGCTGGAAGAGACGCATATTGCTGGCCAATACCTCACGGGAATTGGGGAAATATACATGATCACCAACATGTGCTGACATGGCATCCAGGAACTGGTGTAGTACCTCGGATGCTGATGCCTGTGATATCCTCATCATATCACCAGTTGGTCTCTTGAAGGTACCTGTTGCTAATATTCTTAGGCCAACACATACCTTGGTTTCCACTGAGATGGGTTCCCCTCTGTTGGTTCTGTGTGTGAGGCATGGCCTGCACAGCTCAACAATTTCCTGCAAGAGGTCTCTGTCCACTCTATAGTGCTCCACTATCTCCAGCTCATGTAGCCCCTGGTAGGTTAACCTGGGCCTGTACACTCTTCTCCGTCTCCTCACTGTGGGTTGTCCAGCAGCATTTCCATTGTCACCACCTTCAGCATGTTGCATATGTTGCCTTATAACAGCAATGGCAGCTCCTAACATTTCTTTGTCTTAGTAAAGTTTTTTCAGTTTTCACTTCTATTAGCTTACTGCAGTGTCTGTTGTGAGAAACATAATGGACTGTTGTTGGTAGAGTTTTAAGTGCTAGGCTGGGCTGGCTTAGTGTACTGCCTGTGTAATTGCCTGATTATGATTGTTTTCACCTGCTAGCTCTGCTAGTACTCCCTGGTAGCTTTCTACTCTTTGTTGTGCTTCCTTTTTCCTTTCTGTTTCCTCAGGGGGAGGAGCGCCGTGCACATAAGCGCAAACACACTCACAGCAGCTAACACGAGCGCACACATGCTTACATGGGCTAAAAGTTGCTTATTTGGGTTAAAATGCGTGCACACCAGCGCAAACATGCTTACAACTCTTTACACAGCCTCATACATGCTTTCTCTGGCTTAAACGCGCGCACTCACGCTTACACCCGGGCACTCTGTCTTACTCGCGTTTACACGCGCGCACACGTGTACATGCATGCTCAGCAAGAAACTTTGGTGTTATCCACGGTATACACCTTCCATTTCTTGGCTTTCCCTAGCCTACCTGTTGACACACCTCTTTCCATGATGTCTAACTGACAGTGGACACATGCCACTCTGCTCCTATGAGCTTCACTTCTTTCGAACATACCCCCCTCTTGATGTCACCTATCTTCTTCTCTGTTACTCCCCATATCCTACTCCTACACTCCACTGACTGTGCTCATTTGCTATGTAAACTAGTGATTCACTATCCTAACACTCATTTACATAGGATTGCCTACTAATGCTTGGTTACATGTCTTAGACTGAGCTTCCCCCCTTAGCAACCTCTACTCGGTGGCCATGTTGTCTTCAGCCTGCCATTCCCTTGCATTGTACATTAACAATTTCAATAAAATCCACATTTGTGGGATATAATTTGTAGTATTCTGTGTTTTAGAGCGCAGCCCGTTTGCGCAGCACTGCGCTACGCTTAAATATCGGAAATCGGCATAAAAAAAATATTTTTATTTTAATTTTGCATCAGGGAACATTTCCAATGGCCGTATATTTGGCCATTGGCATGCTTCCTGCACTGGATGCAACCTTTATTTGGAGCTGTCATGGCTCCGTTTTGCTATTTGCAGAACGGTACTCAGTTGTCAACTGAGTACATTTCTGCAAATAACACTGCTCTTACTCAGACAGGTTTGGGTTTCCTGAATCACAAATCTACCTCATTTGCATGCCTTTTGCCTGCAATTGAGGTGATTTGCATGTCCCAGCCCTGTCCGTGTAAGAGCCATTTTAGGAGCTCTCTTACATGCCCCTACAGGCTGTTCCTGGATCGCTCGTTGGACATGATGGCTGCATGGAGTCTTACTCTACTCTTAGACTCCATGCAAGCCATCGTGAATTCAGCCCATTATCTAACACATATACGAATGTAATCATTTTTGTTGCACTTGTGACTCTATATTAGCTAATGGCCACTTGACTTAAGAGATGCCTTGCCCTCTGACTTGAATGTCGAGTGGCTTGTCTTGCATATTTAGACATATGCTCATAACTAACTAAATAAAATGCCTTGAATGCTGTTTTTTATAACAATGTAGTGTTACAGAAATATATTTGATTTCAGAGCTTTTTTCATTATATCCCATGAAGCATCTTTTGAATTTTGTTGTGATTAATGCGCCTGCTAGTCATTGCTGTGTAGATGATTTAAATGAGTTCTTCTGAATATTCTCTTCCTACTGTGCACATCGATGGTTCATTTATTTTTCCATGCTGGTTTTGATATATTTCATGACAACACATATCCTGGTACTGTTGCTTAAAGTTTTGTTTGCAATACTTGAAGTATATTACTCATAGCTCCTTTTTTTCCTGCTCCTCAAAGAGGTCAGGTCTATTTACATGTCTACTGCTGTCTGTAATGCTGTGCATCTGTTTTTGTTACTTATGACTGCAATGACCACATAATTGCTGGCTGCTTCATGCCAGGCATCTTTTAGAGCAATAGTTGCTTTCACACATGGCGATTAGAAACATATATTGTCATAAATGCAAAGTTAGCCTGGTAACTGATGCCACTGGCTAATTTCAGTTTTCTGAAATATTGTTTTATTGTATTTGAAACTCTTGTGTTGTTTTGATGAGGAATGATCTGATGAGAAGCACCAGAAAAGACCAGCTTGGAGCATCTGCATGTAACATATGAGGTGATACACCTGTCTACAGAACACCTCAACATCTTTTTCATAAAGACTTGCAGCCAAATTAAATGTTCTTCACCCTCAGCAATGAGACATTCGTGTTGACATGCTCACTCACTCCAAGTCCTTAGATGACTGACAAGTAATCATTTGGCTAGTTTATGGCAGGGAAATCTTGTTGGTTTTATTTCATTTTTACTCTTCACATAGCGATTAGGGTATGTATATTTCTTAAGTATTTTTTCTGATAATATATCAATCACAGCAAATCAATAGATGTCATTCATTCTGCTGTAATACCTGTCTAGAATCTGAAACTGTTATACACCTGACATTTATTCAAAGAAGCTGACACTTACATTCTTTTAGGCATTTGTAATAGTTCTAACCTCTTCTACACTGTTATATGTGAATTTCAAGGGTTACAAAAATGTTTTCTGTGCTATCAGTCACCATTTTCCTTTTGATGACAGTCTATAGCAGCACACATAACATACTACTTAACTTATTTTGCCGTAATTCAAAACTATAGTTTATGCAGCTTGACTCAATTTGCGTAGTTTTAGGAATTGTGAAAAAAAAAATTAAAAGCCTAAACTGCATAGATTTTTCAACCCTGGTCCAAATTAACATGCAAGTTATGCTGTACACAATTTTACAATTAACAGCCTGAAAAACATCTAGCTGTGCATTCATCCCATCATATTTCAAAACTTCATTCATACAGATGTGAGCAGTCAATCACGGAAAATGACCTGCCACATCATCTATGCATTTGCAGATATGATTTTTTTCATGAAATTGTACATATAAGTTACTGCAAAATATGGCATTCATTAAAAGAAACGCCTTCTCAGTAAAGTAGTATTTTTTCAGTTATATAATAATCCTTATCTTTTTATAAAGAAGACAGACATACATATTGATAATGTTCTAACTAGTAGTAATTGCTAATTATGAATTTCATATATTCTTACAAGGTATTAAACATTGTTTGTCAAATCCTTTTTGTACAATGACAGATCATATATAATTGAATTGCAAGTGTTCCTGTTATAGTTACAGTTATCTTTCTATAATTGTATGGGATAATAAATAAATCATACATACATCTTTCTGCTACTACCATGTGTTAAGTATTATTTACTTGTTTACTTATTTAATTTGTTTACCAAGGTAAAGCACTGATCCAAAGCAAATATATTTCAGGCGCAGTCTGTCTTCAGCAGAAGAACAACATTTCATTGCACTATTAAGCTAATAAGACAGAATACCCCATAAAGTTTAAAAAATATTGCTAAATAGGAAATCATCTTGTAAATCAAAGAACAACATTGGGGATATTCAAAAATGAATATTGTTAAGGATTATCAGAAACAGCATGGAGAGATGTGAAGCAGGGGAAGGGAATAATTCACAGCCATAGGCAGCAACACCTCTCTAGCAGGAAAATCACACAACGTGCATTGTATAGAAATGATGACATGCTATGGAAATTAATGGCAATATTCTAATGACAGCTACTGCATATGCAAATGGAAAAAAATCACAACATGGTGTCATGATTCAGAAGCTCATGAAGTCAGTTCAATGAGCCACGGTTATCTGCTTATTTGAATATCATCATTCTTAGCATACAGGTATATTGCACATGATAAGAGGCTAGGAGCAGCATCTGCTGTAGCTGGTGATCATATATTAGTGGCCTACTAGAAGTCAGCATCCATAGCGATGCATGCCATTGCCATCTTTTCACCACAGAAGTGTATGCCAGTGTCTGACATACCATCATTTTCATGACTGGGGCATTGTTGACCTCTAATGTATCAACAGAGAATCATATGGGAACTAGTAGACACATGACATCCTAATATGGAATCAAGAGGATGAATGACTTTATATCCCAGTGGAAAGGAAAATGTATGTAACATTTACCCTGCTTTCTACTGTGACCTTTCAACATGTAACAGCAGACATACAAGTTTGTCAGGCACTGATCACAAATCATACACCAGTTCCTTGAGGTGGAGCTGGTAAAAGTGGATAAGCATGTTTTGTTTCCATGGACAACAGAGGAGAGAACTAAAACAATGTGGGTATTCTATACCATATCACACTTCCTGGGCTCTAGTGGTAATTGAGTACACCTGCATTACCATAAAGACCCAACTTCCTCCACATGGTGTCTCTTGTATCAGACAGAAGGGGTTTGCCTCAGTAAACTACCAGGTGGTATACAATGCACAAGGTATTATATATATTGTGTCTGAACATCATCCAGGTTTATCTCATGATTCCCACATTTGACACATATGTCATCTTTGCCAATGTTTCATGCAGGGAGACTTTTCACTGCTGGGAAATTTAGTTGTTAGATGAGCATATTGCCACCCCTACCATACTGAATGGTATGGTCTCATGTATGTAGGTAGACCACTTCTAATAGTGTCCAGAGTTGTGTATTGCAGATGATGAAAGACACATCTTGATACTGTGGCCAACAGGGTATAACAATGAATTGTTACGGACACATAACATTGTTAAATATGTAACTTGAACTGCTGAAAGCCCACATCCAATGTTGGGATGCATCTGGCCATCCACTGAAACAAAATATTCATGGTTATGCCATGCTGCATATCAATAGTGCTACTAAAAACTGCCACACCATCTAGGCACCTTAAAACTGTCTGACATACCTGAGGAAGTGGCAGAGATGGAGATGGTTGAAGAGCCATTAAAAGAAGCAGCTTTAACTGAAATTCATGCAAGGATGATGCAGGCAAAGATGTAATATTTGGTCCACGAATATGAGCCATGGTTAACACAGAATAAAACTAATACATGCAATAACACAACTGCATTATGCATTACAATATACAATTTGGCAATGCTATGCATCAGACATTATTATTTCTACACAGACTGGAGGGTTAGGCAGAGCACAACCATCATAATTTGCACAGGTAGAGTTGGGCACAGCAATGGGGTAACAGTGTTAACATATGTGAAGAGGTCATGGGTAGTAGGAGTGGTAGGAGTGCACATAGCTAGCAAGTAAGAAGAAGTCAGGGACCACATCCACTAGTAATGGGATAGAACTTGCATGGGAGGAACACTGGGTGTGCTTATAATGTGGTCCTGCAGTATCAGGACTGGAGTCATCCTGCCAAGAGATGGTGTACCACAATGGATGCAAGTTCAGGTATGCTGCCTTCTCTCTTTCTGTGGTATTCCAGCAAAATGGTGGCATCTATGACCCCTATGAACTGGGACAGGTTGGTATCACATATGGGAGGCCTACAGGATAATGTGATGGCATTAATCTGTGTGACTCTGAGTGTTTTACCATAGTATGTCTAGAAGAGCAGTGTCTCTGCCCATTGGATTCCCTACACACAAAGAAGAGATAGTCATGAACAGTGTGGAAAGGCATCTGTCATCTGCATGAGCATGATGTGTGATTATGGAGTGTAAATCTGTTCTCTAGCACAGCCATGGTAGACTGTTTACCCTGCCAACATACGTACCCAATGGCATTCAGCTGGACTACCACTGACCTTACCACATGTCTACTGTAAGATGCTATACAATATGCCCCTTTGCATGTGTTGCAAAATGTCACATAGTCACTGCAGTTGTTGCAGGTCTTCACACAGTCAAAGCAGCATACAAGTCATATCTGGCATGTAGTGAGTAGAGTTTGTCTACACCTGGATCACTGATCTGTGCATCCTCTGATTGATGCCAAGGTTAACACATAGATGTGGGAAAGACCTGGAGTCATAGCCATGACAGACCCCTAGATGTTATGCTACATGTATAAATCTCAGAGGCAGTGTGAAACACTGTTGCCATTTATGGAGGTGATTCCTTTGTAGCAGAGGTGTGTGTGCTAGCATGCAAAGGCATCATTTCCTGAACACTGGTGATCCTAGTGGTTTACCCTCTCCCTACACAGCTACCACAGCCAAGAATGATGCAAGTATGCCCTCGTGTGTTAGCATTGCTGACAATGCCCATGTATTATCAGACTGTGCCACATGCATGGTGTCATCAGCTTCAGCCACTAGCGACCCAGTGTCTTCATGCATGTGACTGTTTCTTGTGCTGGATCTTCTCCTAGTGAAACATGTGAATACATACAGATAACATACCTGTGACTCCAACTACCATGTGGCACTCAGACTGCCACATGTCAGTGATATACATAACACATGGGTCCATATATAGCTTGTGGTACAGGTTGTTACTTTTGTAGCCCTGATGTATCTTGATGACAGATATCCCTATGTATTTGTCTAAGTAAACTATTCACAGATACAAATTAATATATTACAGAAATGACACATTCCACTCATTCCACTACCCACCTGGGACTTCACTACGGAAATTCAGACAATCATTACCAACCCAGCTTCCACCCCCAAGCCACTACCAGGCATGAGAGTTCTCTCATTATCCCCACTGAGAGATATTAGGAATGCCTCTGCCTCTGTGAGTTGCCAGTTTGTAAGTGCTCTACCCTCATTTCCTATTCCTTAGTTCCGGCATGCAGCAATTTATCAGTAATCCTGCAACACATCTGTGTTATTGTCCTGTTATAGCCACTCACTATATTGAGTCTTGCACCAGTCCCTACATTTGTTCTTGGAAGAACCTAACAACTTTAGCCTTCTCACGGGTATGGATACTATGTGTTCACAGGTCCTGTAGTAGCTCCTCCATCTTCTGTGTGATGGTCATCTTCAACTATTGTCATTCCTTTGGTCCCATGCTAAGATATGTGTACCTGTAGTTTACGCAACTTGTTCAGTGTGTGAGAGCATGGCAGTCTGTGTCAGCCAACGATTAACTCCATATAGTCCCCAGCTTCAGTATGATTACCATAGTCCTGCGAGCTGATATAGTACAACCATTCTGGCACTATATCATTGTGTGGCGGATGTGTGCATATTAACCATGTTTGCTAGCCAATGCACATGTGCAGATAGCTCAGGCAGTGCCTGGCAGCTTTCTTAACTAATGATTTATGCCTCTAACCTAGCTTCTAGTTGAAATAATATATATATATATATATATATATATATATATATATATATATATAAATAAGTTATGCTTCAAAGAATATATGCAGACTACACTTAAAACCAACTCAATGCCCTATTGAATAGTTGAGAAATTAAACTGTGGCAGAGTGCATATGGAGGGTATGACCCCTAATGAATATAGGTACAGAACTGAAATGGCAGATGGAAGTGGAGTTTAGTATTCAGAGACAGTAGTCAGTAGAAAATGTGGAAAACTGAAACTGGAGAAAAGATGTTTAAAAGAAGTTAAAAGATAAAAAAAGAGCATCAACAGGGTCTGTTTCAGCAACAACTTTGATTTGGTGAATTCAGAAAGAAAGCAGACAGATAAAAGAAAAGGTAAATCAAAAATACACCAAGTCAAAAATGATCCCAATGAACTGGTGTTAAAATAGATAAAGAAGTAACACAGAAGCAACAATTGCCAGGAACGCATAGTATGAAATCTCATTTGTCCAGGTTAAATTTTTTTCCTGAGTGAAAGTGGATACAACACATCTGTCATCAAGACTTTCTAACTTAGCAGTCAAAACATACACATAGAAGTTCACCACCACAAGAATTGTACCTCATGCCTATCTATTTTTAGCATCTAAAGAACACGGTATTAGCACAAGTGCCACAGGGGAAGTCTGCCTCATAAATGGAAATCGTGCATTTTTGACTTATTCTGTTGCAGAGCAGATGTTTGTGTTAAAAAGGGAAAAAGTACAAAGGGAGCTTTGTCCAATGTTAAATTCTTTTCCTGAGGGCAAATAGAGCACATCTGCTGCTAAGGCATTACTCACTTGCACTAGAACCACACACACACACACACACACACACACACACACACACACACACACACACACACACACACACACACACACACACACACACACACACACACACACACACACACACACACACACACACACACATACACACACATATTCACACTATGAGAATTGAACTTCCTTCCTATTTAGTTACACAATCTAGAGAACACCATGGGCAGGATTCACGATGGCTTGCACGGAGTCTAAGAGTAGGGTAAGACTCCATGCAGCCATCAAGATCCAGGAACAGCCTGAATATGTGTGTGTAAGAGAGCACCTAAAACGGCACTTACACGGATAGGGTGTGGATATGCTAATTACCTCACTTGCAGCTGAAAGGCATGCAAATGAGGTAATTTCACGATCCAGGAAGCAGAAACCTGCTCGTGTAAGAGCCATGTTATCTGCAGAAATGTACTCAGTTGATAACTGAGTACCATTCTGCAAATAACACAATGGAGCCTTGGCAGCTCCAAATAAAGATTGTAAATGTCCCAGGCAGCATGCCAATGGCCAGATATGTGGCCACTGGCAACGTACCGCGATGCAAACATAAAATATATATATATTTTAACGTAGCGCAGCGCCGCACAAACGGGCTGCTCTATAAAAAAAACAGAAAAATAAAAAAATTAAACCCACAAATGTGGGTTTATGCAAAGCATGAATTTACAATGGAAGGCAATAGCAGGCTAAAACAACATGGCCACTGAGTAGGGGTTGCTAAGGGGGGAAGCTGAGTGTAAGACATGTAACGAAGCATTAGTAGGCAATCCTATGTAAATGAGTGGTAGGATAGAGAATCGTACTGTTACATAGGAAATGAGCAGATTCCGTGCAGTGTAGGAGTAGGATAAGGAGGACTAACAGAGTAGGAGACAGGTGACATCACATGGGGGAATGTATGAAAGAAAAGCAGCTCATTGGAGTACAGTCTCATGTGAAAGATGTCAGTCACACATCATGGAAAGAGGAGTGTCAACAAGTAGGTATGGGAAAGCCAAGAAATGGAAGGTGTACACTATGGATAACACCAAAGTTTCTTTCAGGACGTGCATGCGCGTGCTGGTAGGCACGAGTAAGCTAGAGTGCACGCGTGTAAGCATGAGTGTGCGCGTTTAAGGCAGAATACGCATGTAGGAGCCTGCTTAAACACCTGTAAGCTTGTTTGCGCTGGTGTGTGCGTGTTTTAACCTGAATAAGCAGATTCTAGTCCATCTAAGCATGTGTGCATGCATGTTAGCCGCTGTGAGCATGTTTTCGCTGGTATGCGCGTCGCTCCCCCCTGAGAAAACAGAAGGGAAAAAGGAAGCATGAGAAATAGTAGGAAGCTAGCAGGGATTACTGGCAGAGCTAGCAGGTGAAAACAATCAGAAGAAGGCAATTACACAGGCAGAACAGTAGCCCAGCCCAGCACTTAAAACTCTGCAAACAACAGTGTAGAATGTTTCTCTCAAGAGACACTGCAACAGAGGAGTAAGCTATTAGAAGTGAAAACTGAAAAAGCTTCTCTCAGTCTAAAAATGCTAGGGGCTGCCATAGCTCTTATAAGGAGACATATGCAACTTGCTGAGGGTGGTGACTATGTAAATGCTGCTGGACAACCCACAGTGAGGAGACGGAGAAGAGTGTACAGGCCCAGGGTCACCTACCAGGGGTTACATGAGCTGGAGATAGTGGAGCGCTATAGAGTGGACAGAGACCTCCTACAGCAAATTGTTGAGCTGTGCAGGCCACGCCTCACACACAGAACCAACAGAGGGGAACCCATCCCAGTGGAAACCAAGGTATGTGTTGGCCTAAGAATACTAGCAACAGGTACCTTCCAGAGACGAACTGGTGATATGATGGTGATATCACAGGCATCAGCATCCAGGGTACTGCACCAGTTCCTGGATGCCATGTCAGCACATGTCGGTGATCATGTATATTTCCCCAATTCCCGTGAGGTATTGGCCAGCAATATGCGTTTCTTCCAGCAAATAGCGGAATACCCTGAGGTAGTGGGTGCAATAGACTGCACGCATATACGCATCAAAGCACCAGCTGGTGAGCGGGGTAGGGCCTACATTAAAACCGCAAGGGCTTTCCCTCCATCAACTGCCAGGTTGTGTGTGATGCCCAGGGCATAATAATGAATGTGTGTGCTGGCTGCCCTGGAAGCTACCATGATTCTCATATCTGGCATCTGACGCAGCTGTACCAGACATTTGCCAATGGGGACATCCCACAGAGTCACTTAATGGGGGATGCTGGCTACGCACTGGAGCAGTGGCTGATGACACCCATCAGAAATGCACACACACCTGAACAAGAACGCCATAATGAGGCACATGCACAAACACGAAATGTAATCGAGCGTGTGTTTGGGCTGCTCAAGTCATGGTTCTGGTGCCTGGACACATCTGGTGGAGCCTTGCAGTACTCACCAACTACATGTACCCAAATTGTCATGGTATGTGCTATGCTACAAAATATGATTCTGCGAAAACAGCTGCAGCAGGTCCAGCATAGGGGTGGGCCAAACATCCCCCCACCATTGCCAAGCCACTCACAGGCAGAGCGTGACTCGGAGGAGGAACAACCTGAGGCTGCCCCAGTAGGCAGAAGGAGGCATGCCCAGGCAACGCATAGCATATACACTGGCTCAGTAGGAACCCTGTAAATTATACTTCTCTCTGACTCACACATATAGTAAAAGGGATGCCTAAGTTGACACAACCTGCTTTCAAACATGTACAGGGAGTGTAGTATGTGCATCCAACATAGACATCCCTGCAGCACCACCTGAGGCATGATTGCCATGTGTTAAGCAATGTAAAACCATGTAGTATATGCAAACTTGATGACCCTGACTAACATCCTACCCTCACCAAGCATGATGCCACAATATGAAGACGAGATGATCAATTATAATAATTGGCTTAAGTATTGCTGTTGGTCAAAGGGGATCCAATGTGTGCCAGCCTGGGATGACATGCTGAGCAAGACACGATGCTCCATCTGCTAGGGATGGTGTGCACCTATCAGTCCTGGCCTTTTGGATACTGGCAAAGGTTGTTGTCATCCCCACCGTGCCTTGAATAGGTAAGGCTCAAAACACAAACCCACCTCCATAGGTATCACAAGGGATAAGAACCTCGACATAATGCTACCCAATGCCAGAAGTCTAAACTGCAAGATGCATGCAGTCTAAACTCCCCTCAGCATGGAGAATGTTGATATCTGTTCTGTAACAGAAAACTGGGTCAAGGCTCACAAGAGCACCCTAACACTACCAGGTTACACCTCATACCGAGCTTTACAGCCCCAAAACATGGAACAAACTACAAAAGGAGGGTTACTAGCAATAATTGTCAAGGATAACCAGACCCCATGTTGGTACCACAACAAGAAGCAGCATGGGCTATCCATGGTCAAGTAACAGTAGCTAAAACTGCCTCCCAGTTTGTAGCCTGCTACAGACTACCCTCCTAATGTGAGGAACTGCACTTGGCCTACGTTGGAACACATGAAAATATCAAGCTCTCCAAACAACATTATATTGGGTGACTGAAAATACTCAAACATAGACTGGGAGCATTATTCTAGCTCCAACACCCTAGGCCAAAGGTTCCTAGAATCCATAAACCAAAATACTCAGGAACAACGTACCACTCCCACAAGAGGGGTAAGCATACTGGATGTGATAATCAGCAACATGGGTACTCTATGGCCAGATGAGAAGTGTATCCCTCACTGGTAAGATCAGACCATAGAGTAATCACACTGGATATTCACATCCTGACCACAGTCCCTGGCCAGAAAACCACAGTGAAACATGTGTAAAGCAAATGTTGCACTCCTCCAAACTGATGTGGAATCCATTAAAGGCCCTGTGCCTGTGGGAAATGTGGGCCACACCTCAGAACCCTTTATAAATGCATTCTATGAACACTTTCTGGAATGCATGGATTATGAAATCCCAAATAAAACCAAGTCCCAATTCCATACACGCAGGCATCTGGCATGGTGGACCCCAGCCATTACCAGACCATGCAAGAGAATGAGGAAGCTACTACATGATAGAGCAAACCCAAAAAGGGAAGTAATCTCTGATCAGTATTATGGAAATAAAATATGGCCACTCATAAAATCCACTAAGGCCAGCTACAACATGTTGAATCTGTTCATCTTGAGGCAATGTTACACCTGCCCTATGTACACAGACAACCCCCTCCTCCCCCCAACAAATACAAACATATGTGAGAGATGCAACCATTTATCCAAACTGAAGGCTGAGCTCTCTCAATTCAGTACTGTCAAAACTAGTCAGGAGGAGAAGGTAACCACACACACCACAAACCCAGTCTCACATAGACCTATCACAACTGCAAACCAAAGACATAAACACACAAAAACATTCCCGGAGGCTCTAATTAAAAATCCACCAAATCAACAGAGGTCTCCAAAGCAGACACCCAAGCAACCACTACCTCCAAACATAGCACATGCAACACATAGTACATAAAGTCGGTGTGCCAAGCAGTCACAGCCCTTAAGGACAAACAACATGCCTGATACACTTGTAATAGGTGACTCCATAGTCAGACACACTGATGTCCCACTCACCAGACTGAACAAGGAAAAGGGTACAGTAAGCTGCCTGTAGGCTGCTACAATCTGCCACATAACACAAGCACGCAGGTCACTCCAAAGCAAGTACAAATATGACTCAGTCATTGTCCATGCTGGTGTGAATGACCTGAGACGTACCTCCTTGGACTACATGAAAAGAGATATAGAGGAGCTCTCCGATTATGTATGCCAGGCCGGTATGACTCTGACCCTGAGCAGCATCCTACCCTCACCAAGAATGATGCCACAGTACAAACACAGAATGATCAGCTTTAACAATTGGCTCAATTACTGGTGTCATTCCAAGGGGATCCAATGTCTGTCTGCTTGGGATGACATGATTGACAAGCCACGCTGCTTTGCCAGGGATGGCTTGCAACCTGTCACCCCTGGGCATCTGGGTATTGGCTAAGGCTCTTGCCACCTCCATAGTGCCTTTTGTAGGCAAGGCTGAAAAGACAAACCCACCTCCCTAGAAAACTTAAGTGGAAAAAACATAAGGGTAATGCTGCTCAATGCCAGAAGTCTAAACCTCAAGATGCATGCTCTCAAGGCCCTCCCCAGTATGGAGAACATCGATGTCTGTGCAGTGACGGAAACTGCATCAAGGCTCCTGAGAGCACCCTAGCACTACCAGGTTATATCTCATATCATGCTTTTTGGCCCCAAAACCTGGACCAAACCACAAAAGGAGGGGGAGTATCCATATTCAGCAAAGATACCCACACGTCCAGGTTACTGACAATGCACGAAGCATTGGAGACCATCCATGTGCAACTAACCATAGGCAAAACTGCTGCACAGTTTGTAGCATGCTACAGACCACCCTCTCAAACCCAGGAACCCCACTCAGCCTTCCTGAAGACACTGGAGAGTATGGATGTCTCTCCAAATACCAAACAAGGTACTCACAAATTGCCACATAGGTGGTAATCCATTATGTATGGAAGAAGTAATCAGGGACCTAGGGACACAAGTGGACAGTAACCTCTCATGTGACACTCACATTGCCAACGTGGCTAGGAAGACCTTCTATATTGGCCACCTTATCATGAAAGGATTCACATCTACATCAAGAGAGGTCATTGTGCCCCTATACTCTTCTCTTGTCAGGCCCATAATTGAGTACAATGCCCCATTTGGGATGTACCTTACCCGACACCTGCAGCAGTTAGAAAGACCTCAAAAGTACCTCACCAAGAGGATATAGGGTCTCAAACATTTGTCATATGCTGCCTGGTTGAAGACACCCCAGCTGTATGCAGTCACATACTGCCTACTCAGAGGTGATGTATGTCCGATGTACAAGGCCATGTCCAATACAGAATTAATGGACATGTTCCACCTCAGAAAATCCAAATCCATCAGATCCCCGAGAGCGAGAGATGTCAACCTCAACACATAAATAAATAGGATGTGCTGGAGAGACAGATTCATAACCCAGAGGCTCCCTACACACTGGAACAGGATCCCAGTCTATGTTAGGCAGAGCCCCTCACTGACTCTCTTCAACAGGAATCTTGACGAGTGGATGGGAGATCGTAGATTTACACTGGGGGTCATCACTGTGTCACATCTAGACAGAGGCACAGTAAAGTAAACCCTAAATGGGCATAATATTCACATAGCAAGGGGTGGCGAAAGCCACACACACTCTGGCTAGGCTTATAAATGCCCTAGGGCAGATAGCCTAGTATGAACCTATGAAGATGCAAATTGTACAGGACACTAAGGATAATCACAAGGCTTTCTTAACTGATGGTAGGAACCTTGGTGGGAATTCACAGATATACTCTGAACAGCCAGCATCTTCAAAGCAAAACACACAGCATCAATGGTACAAGATGGTGTCCTGGGCTGTGTCCAACATGAACTCCAAGAAGAATGGAATGCCAAATAACACTACTGCTCAATTTCAGCCTTACCACAGGATATGTACCCAAAGAGCAGTGTACAGCAACAGTGGTCCCTCTCCACAAAGGTGGTGCCTGAATGGATACTGCAAACTATCACCCCAGAATCCTGACAAGCTTGGTCTGCAAAGCTATGGAAAGGATCATCATGGACCTCAGAAATAAAGATATTGGGGACCTACAGACACTGGGCCCTACCCAGCGTGGCTTTCTCAAGGGCAGATCCTGTCCCTTAAACATGTTTGACTCATTTGAAACAGTCATCAAGGCCATTGATGAGGGGAATGTGGTCCACACAGCCTATCTGGACCTTGCAAAAGCCTTCCATGCAATACCACACGTGTTCATTATAGATAAGCTCACCAGCTTAAATATAAACCCCTATGTCAGTAGATGGGTTGCAAACCAGCCCAAGGACAGAACTGACACGGTCAGAAATGCTGCAGCCATGTCAGACTACAAACCAGCTACAACTGGCATCCCACAAGGCTCCGTCCTGGGACCTCCCTTGTTTGGTATATATTTCCCATAGGTACAGGCCAACATGGAAGGACTGTGCCTGAACAAGTTTGCAGAGGACTACAAACTGGGCACCATATCTGACCCTCCAGCTGACATCCTACAAAAGGGCCACATAGAAACAGACAATTGGTGCCAGAGCCATGTCATCAAGCTAATTGCAGAAAAGTGTATAGTCATCCCCTGTGGATAAACAGTAATACCCACCAATTACCACATATGTGTTAACCCATTAAGTACTTTAGAAGTAATAAGAGACCTGGGGACACAAGTTGATAGATATCTTGCATTTGACAACCATGTGGCTGTAGTGGTTACAGAAACATACCATATACCCACCTAATCATGAAGGTAGTCAGATCTAGATCAGGGGAGGTCATCATGCCTCTTCAGTCATCCTTCATCAGCCTCACAATTGAGTACAATGGCCCCTGTAGGATGTAACTCAGCAGACATCTCCATCAACTGGAAAGACCCCAAAATACCTCACCAGGAGGATCAAAAAGCTCGAACAGATGCCATGTGCTGCCTGATTAAACAAACTGCAGCTCCACACAGTGCCATACTGCCTGCCCAGAGGCAATCTGTGCCTGATGTATAAAGCCATGTCCAAGCTGGAGTCAATGAACATGCTGCACCTTGTACAATCTGAATGCCAGTGAGCTATGCACATGAGAGACCTGAACCCCAGCACTGACATACATAGGACATGCTGTAGTGATTGATCCATAACCCAGAAGCTCCCTCCACTCTTGAGTAAACTCCCAGTACAGGTTAGCCAGAGAGTCCCTCATTGACTCTCCTCAAGAGGAATCTTGATGAGTGGATGGGAGATGGTAGGTTTACCCTGGGTATCACTGTTATGTCACGGGTAGACAGAGGCACAGTATACTAACCTTGAAATATGTCATGGCAAAATCCAGTTACAAAGTGTGTTGAAGAACAAACACACTCTCTGACTAGCATTAGAAATGGCCTAGGGCACATAGCTAGTGTTTGTCAATGTCCACCCAAGTTGCGGAATACACTACCAATGTTGAACAAGCCTGGTTTAAGCAGTCCATATCTGAACAAAATGCAACATGGTCATATGTGCACAACTGGCCCTTAACCAGTCTGGTGTGCTCACTATGAATATTTAAAGCAGTGATAGGACTGAAACCCAGGATACTGTCCACCACAGTGAAAGTACTGAACCAGTACACTATACGATATTACAGTGTTTGGTCAGTATGAAAGGATGTTGACAACTGTATGCAAACTATCCCATGGAAACCCTGCAGGCACAGTATAATCCCTGTTGGGTTCAGACACAAAGCAGTTAGGCAGTAAGTACACAACATGACTCCAAACACACAACTATAAATGTGAAATATTGTTGAAGTTCACACACAACCACAAATGTGGTGGACTGCAGATTTCAGCATATGGAAAGCTTACACTGGGCATGCTCGCACACTTTGATAAATGAGACATATGTCAGGCAACAAGCCATGGAAAGCCTGAACTGGGCATGCTCACACACTTAGGCCATGTCTCAGTTTAGCAGTTGGCCACACATATCTGGTATTTGTATGTGTTAATCCAGGAACCTCCCACAATACAGCAATCTGTCCAGTGCACACAGTTAAATGACTACAGAGACATAAGTTACACAGTGGATCCCTCTCATATTCAAACATTTTCCACAGATACACAAGTTGTTCATAGAAACAGGGAAAGCTATGGCAATAAATACCTGCAAACAGTTTATCAGCAACAAATATTGTGCATCTGAAAATTAAACATATGGGTGTAGAGGTCAATACTAGGCTGTTTGCCCTAGGGAATACAAACTTAGCCAGAGTGTGCTTGGCGTCTGCCTCCCCAGTTCAGTAGGCTACTGTGCCTCTGTAAAGTAGGTCACACAAGGCACCGTTTAAGGCTAGTGTGCTGTGCCTCCGTCAAGCAGGGACACAGTGGAGATCCCAGGGGTTGAATTTGCAATGTCACATCCATGTGGCTGGTGTTTGCTGGAAGAGGGTTGGTGAGGACTTATAACAGTAATTGGGCATCAATTACAGACTGAGGGGAGCCTTATCTGCAGTGTCTGGACAATTTCACTGACAACACTTTGATGTGATGATTTTGAGGGATTGAAGTGTCATGCCAATACTGTTCAGAGACGTCCTCCCTCTGTGGGATATTGCTCTGTAATGTATTAGCGCCCTCCTTCTGTTGTACAGCTTATATATGGCTGGTGTACACCAGACAGGTCTCCTGTTGTGGAGGACTCTTGGGTTTATTTGGGATAGCATGATCAATGCAAACCTTCCAGATGCTCATAGAATGCAATTGTCAAGGATTATGCAGAGTGGCCTGTATAATCCCCCAGCATGGGTCCTTTGAAGTCTTCCACCCAAGTCTTCACAAGTGCAAAGTCTGCTTTTGATAAATACTTTGTTTGCAGTGACTTCCTTGCCTGGGGGTGGGGATGGGATATGGATGTCCAGGCAAAGTTGGGTATGGTCAGATATTAACAATGGTGGTCTACCTCTGGTGTGGAACATAGAGTCCCCATGTTGCAGATGGTCAGGTCCAATATGTATTCCCCCCTTGTGGCTGTGGTGAGTGGTCCTGCCATAGCACATGGATTCACAAATTGTAGTGGCTGTAGGGTGATGTTGTTGAGGCCTGAGTAGTTCCCCTACACAATATACCTGTACCTTAAGTTAACCACTGTAATGGTGTATGTGAACACCTTCATATCCTACACTGTTCCCAGGGAAGCAAAGTGTGTTTCCTGAATATGGGAGGGGTGGTCTGAACTGGTTGTGTTGTGTGTTACAGGTCCTGTGGTCACGAAGCATGGTATAAAACATAACCTGGCAGTGCTGATGTGCATATCTGACCCTGAAGTAGGTGGCTGTTAATGCATATATATGCTATCCCCTTAATTGACAGATAGTAATAAATGTACATACCTCTTTATAAATAATGATGTCAGCACCCTATAAATACTGCAGGAGAAAAACAGTTGCCCAGTAATTCAAATAGCGCACTCCGCTAATGTGTGTCTCTCTCAAGTGTCATAACATAGTTAGGTGGGGATTTGAATCCTGCAAATGCTCAGTGTGTGTGTGAGAGGGGTTTGTGTGTGTGCAATTCTGTGTAAAAGAAAGGTCCCTTTTGGCAATTAGAAGAACACACTACATGATGCACATTCCTCTTTCTAAACACTGATGATGTCAGCACCCTATAAGTATAGCAGGAGAAGGGAAACCTCCAAGTAATCTGAATAGCGCGCTCTGCTAATGTGTTTCTTTCGTGTCACAACATAGTTAGGTAGGGGTTTAAATCCTGCAAATGCTCAGTGTGTGTGTGTTTGGTGAGGGGGGTTAGTGTGTGTGAAAGAAATGTCCCTTTTGGCAACTAGAAGAACACACTACATGATGCACATTCCTCTTTCTAAACACTGATGATGTCAGCACCCTATAAGTATAGCAGGAGAAGGGAAACCTCCAAGTAATCTGAATAGCGCGCTCTGCTAATGTGTTTCTTTCGTGTCACAACATAGTTAGGTAGGGGTTTAAATCCTGCAAATGCTCAGTGTTTGTGTGTTTGGTGAGGGGGGTTAGTGTGTGTGAAAGAAATGTCCCTTTTGGCAACTAGAAGAACACACTACATGATGCACATTTCTCTTTCTAAACACTGATGATGTCAGCACCCTATACGTATAGCAGGAGAAGGGAAACCTCCCAGTAATGTGAATAGCGCACTCTGCTAATGCGTCTTTCTCAAGTGTCATAACATAGTTAGGTAGGGGTTTAAATCCTACAAATGCTAAGTGTGTGTTTGGGTAAGGGGGGTTAGTGTGTGTGTGCAATTCTGTGTGAAAAAAATGTCCCTTTTGGCAATTAGAAGAACACACTACATGATGCACATTCCTCTTTCTAAACACTGATGATGTCAGCACCCTATAAGTATAGCAGGAGAAGGGAAACCTCCAAGTAATCTGAATAGTGCGCTCTGCTAATGTGTTTCTTTCATGTCACAACATAGTTAGGTAGGGGTTTAAATCCTGCAAATGCTCAGTGTGTGTGTGTTTGGTGAGGGGGGTTAGTGTGTGTGAAAGAAATGTCCCTTTTGGCAACTAGAAGAACACACTATATGATGCACATTCCTCTTTCTAAACACTGATGATGTCAGCACCCTATAAGTATAGCAGGAGAAGGGAAACCAACCAGTAATGTGAATAGCGCACCCTGCTAATGCGTCTTTCTCAAGTGTCATAACATAGGTAGGGGTTTAAATCCTACAAATTCTAAGTGTGTGTTTAGGTGAGGGGGGTTAGTGTGTGTGCAATTCTGTGTGAAAAAAATGCCCCTTTTGGCAATTAGAAGAACACACTACAAGATGCACATTCCTCTTTCTAAACACTGATGATGTCAGCACCCTATAAGTATAGCAGGAGAAGGGAAACGTCCAAGTAATCTAAATAGCGCGCTCTGCTAATGTGTTTCTTTCGTGTCACAACATAGTTAGGTAGGGGTTTAAATCCTGCAAATGCTCAGTGTGTGTGTGTTTGGTGAGGGGGGGGTTAGTGTGTGTGAAATAAATGTCCCTTTTGGCAACTAGAAGAACACACTACATGATGCACATTCCTCTTTCTAAACACTGCTGATGTCAGCACTCTTTCTAAACACTGCTGATGTCAGCACTCTATAAGTATAGCAGGAGAAGGGAAACCTCCAAGTAATCTGAATAGCGCGCTCTGCTAATGTGTTTCTTTCGTGTCACAACATAGTTAGGTAGGGGTTTAAATCCTGCAAATGCTCAGTGTGTGTGTGTTTGGTGAGGGGGGTTAGTGTGTGTGAAAGAAATGTCCCTTTTGGCAACTAGAAGAACACACTACATGATGCACATTCCTCTTTCTAAACACTGATGATGTCAGCACCCTATAAGTATAGCAGGAGAAGGGAAACCTCTCAGTAATGTGAATAGCGCACTCTGCTAATGCGCTTTCTCAAGTGTCATAACATAGTTAGGTAGGGATTTAAATCCTACAAATGCTAAGTGTGTGTTTGGGTGAGGGGGGTTAGTGTGTGTGCAATTCTGTGTGAAAAAAATGTCCCTTTTGGCAATTAGAAGAACACACTACATTCCTCTTTCTAAACACTGATGATGTGAAGAACACACTACATGATGCACATTCCTCTTTCTAAACACTGATGATGTTAGCACCCTATAAGTATAGCAGGAGAAGGGAAACCTCCAAGTAATCTGAATAGCACGCTCTGCTAATGTGTTTCTTTCGTGTCACAACATAGTTAGGTAGGGGTTTAAATCCTGCAAATGCTCAGTGTGTGTGTGTTTGGTGAGGGGGGTTAGTGTGTGTGAAAGAAAAGTCCCTTTTGGCAACTAGAAGAACACACTATATGATGCACATTCCTCTTTCTAAACACTGATGATGTCAGCACCCTATAAGTATAGCAGGAGAAGGGAAACCTCCCAGTAATGTGAATAGCACACTCTGCTAATGCGTCTTTCTCAAGTGTCATAACATAGTTAGGTAGGGGTTTAAATCCTACAAATGCTAAGTGTGTGTTTGGGTGAGGGGGGTTAGTGTGTATGCAATTCTGTGTGAAAAAAATGTCCCTTTTGGCAATCAGAAGAACACACTACATGATGCACATTCCTCTTTCTAAACACTGATGATGTCAGCACCCTATAAGTATAGCAGGAGAAGTGAAACCTCCAAGTAATCTGAATAGCGCGCTCAGCTAATGTGTTTCTTTCGTGTCACAACATAGTTATGTAGGGGTTTAAATCCTGCAAATGCTCAGTGTGTGTGTGTGTTTGGTGAGGGGGGTTAGTGTGTGTGAAAGAAATGTCCCTTTTGGCAACTAGAAGAACACACTACATGATGCACATTCCTCTTTCTAAACACTGATGATGTCAGCACCCTATAAGTATAGCAGGAGAAGGGAAACCTCCCAGTAATGCAAATAGCACACTCTGCTAATGTGTCTCTCTCAAGTGTCATAACATAGCTAGGTAGGGGTTTTCATCCTACAAATACTATGTGTGTTTTTGTCACACAGTTTGTCCATGTGTGTGGGGTGTTGCTCTTAATATTGTATGACATAGATTATATCAGTAATGTCAATGCACACATGAGGTATGTGTGTGCCACATAGACATATGTACCTGTGACCTTAAATAGTTCCCATGGCTGAAGCCTGCCTCATGTGAATACATGGAATTTGCATTACACAACTTTTTGACTGTGGTTTTCTGTGCAGGGGCTGCATTTGGTATGTGAATATACAGTGAGAGTAGTCTATGGTGTCATCTTACCAGCGAGGGATACACTTCTGGTCTGGAGCATATAGTCCACATGTCGGTGATGATCAGTTGCATCATGTTTTCCCCTCTTGTGGGAGTTGTAACAAGTTGTTCCATAGCAATTGAGTGTATGGATTCTAGGAACCTTTCACCTAGGGTGTTGGAGCTACAGTAATGCTTGGAGCTACACTAATGCTCCCAGTCTATGTGTGGGTAAATGAAGCTGCCCAATATATTGTTGTTTGGAGACACCTGCAGATATTCATGTATTCTTAAGTAGGCCAAGTGGGTTACCTGGGTTTAGGAGGGTGGTCCATAGCAGGCTATGAACTGGAAGTCAGTTTAATCCACTGTTAGTTGCATGTGGATAGTCTGTGATGCATCACACTGTGGCAACAACCTGGGGTTGTGGGTATAGGTGCATAGGTTCATAGGTTCATAGGTTCATACTAGGCTATCTGCCCTAGGGCATTTATAAGCCAAGCCAGAGTGTGTTTGGCTTTCGCCACCCATTTTAGATTAATGTTGCTATGCCCTTTTCTGAGGTTAGTATACTGTGCCTCTGTCTAACATTGACACAGAAGTGATACCCGGGGTACACCTACGATCCCCCATCCACTCATCATGATTTGTCTTGAAGAGTCAATGAGGGATTCTGCCTAACCTGGACTGGGATTTTATTCCAGAGTGAAGGGAGCCTCTGGGTTATGAATCTGTCCCTCCAGCATGTCCTATTGATGTCAGTGCTGAGGTTCAAGTCTCTTGAGTGCAAAGCTCGATGGGAGTTGGATTTTCTGAGGTGCAGCATGTCCATTACTTCCGGGTTGGACATGGCATTATACATCTGGCACAGATCGCCTCTGAGCAGGTGGTATGCCACTGAGTATGAAGTTATGTTAACTGGGCAGCATATGGCATCTGTTTGAGCCCTTTGATCCTCTTGGTGAGGTACTTTTGTGGACTTTCCAGTTGCTGCAGGTGTCTAGTAAGGTAAATCCCAAAAGGGGCATTGTACTCAATTATGGTCCTGATGAGGGATGAGTAAAGAGGCATGATGACCTCCCCTGATCTAGATGTGAATCCTATCATGATTAGGTGGGCTATATAAAATGTTTTTCTAACCTCTTTGGCCATGTGGTCGTCAAATGAGAGATTGCTATCAGCTTCGGTCCCCATGTACCTAATTACTTCTTCCATACGTAATGGATTACCACCTATGTGATCATTTGTGGCCACTTTGTTTTTGCCAAAGGGGATGACTATACACTTTGTGGCATTTAGCTTGAGGCCATGGCTCTGGCACCAGTTGTCTGATTCTATGAGGCCCTTTTGGAGGATGGTTGTGTCAGCTGGAGAGTCAATTATAGCGCCCAGTTTGCAGTCATCCGTGAACTAGGTCAGCCACAGTCCTTCCATGTTGGCCTGTACCTCCGAGACATATATACCGAACAGGAGAGGTCCCAGGACTGAGCCTTGTGGGATGTCACTTGTAACTGGTTTGGAGTCTGACATGGCTCCAGCAATTCTGTGGGTTCTGTCCTTGAGCCATTTTGCAACCTATCCAGTGACATAGGGGTGTATATTTAAGCTGGTGAGCTTATCTATAATGCCCGAGTGGGGTATTGTATCGAAGCCTTTTGCGAGGTCCAGGTAGGCTGCGTGGACAACCTTCCCCTTGTCAATGGCCTTGGTGACTGTTTCAAAGTAATCAACCAGGTTTAAGAGGCAGGATCTGCCCTTAAAGTCAAACTGGGTAGGATCCAGTGTCTGTAGGTCCCCAATATCTTTATGTATGAGGTCCATGATGATCCTTTCCATAGCTTTGCAAACCAAGCTAGTCAGGCTTATGGGGCGATAGTTTCCAGGATCCGTTGAGGCACCACCTTTGTGGAGAGGGACCACTGTTGCTGTACGCCACTCTTTGGGTACATAACCTGTGGTAAGGCTGAGATTGAACAGTAGTTTTATGTTTGGGTTTAGCT
This sequence comes from Protopterus annectens, assembly GCF_019279795.1. Taxonomy (NCBI): domain Eukaryota; kingdom Metazoa; phylum Chordata; order Ceratodontiformes; family Protopteridae; genus Protopterus; species Protopterus annectens. Next base: position 433,485,123 of record NC_056735.1, read on the forward strand.
CATCTTGGAGTTCATGTAGGATGCAGCCTGGGACACCATCTGGTCCCACTGATGCTGTGTTATTTGCTTTGGAGAGGGCGGCTCTTACCTGAGCATCTGAGATGTCAGGGGGGCAGCACTCTGCTGGGATAGATATTTGCCCTTCTGGTGGGGAGGGGGGGAGTTTGCGCTGAACCTGTCAGCTAGGATGTTGGCAATGTCTGTGGGTGTGGTGTAGTTTTTTGTCATTTTGGACTAATTCTGAGCATATCTGGGAATTCCCACCCAGGTTCCTAACATAACTAAAGAAAGCCTTGTGATTATCCTTAGTGTCCTGTGCATTTAATCTCTCAAAGCTGGCCTTAGATGATTTTATGAGTGCCCGTAGTGTTTTGCTAACACTGAACAGAGATGCCTCCCCTTTTTGGGATTTTCCTCTATCATGTAGTAGCTTCCTCCTTCTATTGTATAGTTTGTTTATGGCTGTGGTCCACCAGACAGGAAGTCTGCCTTTGTAGGATTGGGTCTTGTTTTTATTTGGGATTGCATGATCCATGCATTCCTGAAGGTGTTCATAGAATGCGTTTATAAAGGATTCTGTGGTCTAGGCCGTATTTTCCACAGGCCCGGGGGCTTTGAAGGATTCCACCTCAGTTTTGAGGGGTGTGGAATTTGCTGTAGAGAAGTTTTACACTGTGGTTTTGTGGGCAGGGGGTGGAGTTGGGATGTGAACATCCAGTGAGATTAGTTTATGGTCTGATCTTACCATAGCATTTGAGTGTATAAATGCTAGGAACCTTTGAGCTAGGGTGTTGGAGCTAGAGTAATGCTCCCAGTCTATGTTTGGGTAGTTGCAGTCCACTAATATAATGGTGTTTGGAGAGACCTTCATATTTCCAGTGTTCTCAGGAAGGCCAAGTGGGGTTCCTGGGTTTGGGAGGGTGGTGTGTGTCAGGTTATGATCTGGAAGGCAGTTTTACTCACTGTTAGTTGCACATGGTAGTCTCTGATGCTTTGTGCTGTGCCACCAACCTGGAGGTTTGTGTATCTTTGACGAATATTGATACTCCCCCTCCTGTTCTGGTTCGGTGCAAGTTTTGGGGCTGACAAGCATGGTATGAGGTATAACCTGGCAGTGCTGGTGTGCTCTTGGGAGCCTTGAACCAGGATTCTGTTACTGCACAGATATTGATCTTCTCCATGCTTAGGACAGTTTCCAGTGCATGCATCTTGAGGTTTACACTGCTGGCATTGAGTAGCATTACTATTAGTTTCCTATCCTTTGTGATACCTATGGAGGTGGTTTTGTCTTTTGAGCCTTGCCTAAAAAAGGCACTATGGGGGTAGCAAGAGCCTTTGCCAATATCCGAAAGCCCAGGGGTGACAGGTGCAAGCCGTCCCTAGCAAAGCATCGTGGCTTGTCGAGCATGTCATCCCAGGCTGACAGGCATTGGATCCCCTTTGAATGACACCAAAACTTAAGCCAGTTGTTGAAATTGATAATCTTGTCTTCATATTCTGGCATCATTCTTGGAGAGGGTAAGATGCTACTCAAGGTCAGGGTCATACCAGCCTGGGCCACATGCTCAGAGACCTCCTCTATGTCTCTTATCATGTAGTCCAGGGAGGTACGTCTCAGGTCATTCACACTGGCATGGACAATGACTGAGTCATATTTGTACATGCCCTGGAGTGACCTGTGTGCTTGTGTTATGTGACAGATCATAGAGCCCGACAGGCATCTCACCGTGACCTTCTCCTTGTTCAGCCTGGTGAGCAGGATGTAGCGGCACCTATTACAAGTGTATCAGGTGTGTTGTTTAGCCTTAAGGGCTGTGACTGTTCGGCACACTGGCTTTGTGAGCTATGTGTTGCATGTGTTCTGTTCTGGGGTAGTGGTTGCTTGTGTGTCTGCTTTGGAGGTGTCTGCTGCTTAGGAAGATTTTTATTTAGAGACTCTGAGTATGTTTTCATGTGTTTATGTGTTTGGGTTGCTGTCGTGGTAGGTCTATGTGAGACTGGAATTGTGGTGACTGTGGTTTCCTTCTCCTCCTGACAGGTTTCGCCAGTACTGAGTTGAGAGAGCTTAGCCTCCAGTTTGGCTATATGGTTGCATCTCTCACATGTGTTGGAATTTGTTGGGAGGAGGAGAGGGTTGTCTGTGTACATGAGGCAGTTGTAACATTGCCTCATGATTCCCAGATTCACCAGCTGGACCGGAGAGGAGATTGACAACTGACCTTTGGACATGCTAGAATAGTATTAGGAATTCCTTTATAATTAACAACAAAAAGGGCCAATGGGGAACAAGGTACTCAAGGTGAGTTTATGAAGGTGTAGTGCTTTTAATTTGTTAGCGCTGGCATATATAAATGCTTTAGTGAGCAAGTGCCAGGTAACTCAAATGCAATGTGTTACAGGTAACTTAAATGCAAAAATGACAAACAGTAACTTTCTTTCAAGTGAAACAAGGAAATAAGTACAGTAAGCAGTGCAGATGTCACTAGGGATCCACAGAGGTGCTGTAAAGCTGCGTTTCAGGTGGAATTAGTGTTTCAGGGAAATAACAAGCAAACAAGCATACAAACAAAGCTACATTCAGCAGACCTGGATATAGTCTATGCTACAGCAAACAAGGTGTGCCAATTTCAATAAGAAACAGTTCAAATATGCAGGCACTATAAGCCTTTAGCCAGAAATTCCCAGCTCAGATGGGCAGAGTCCAGCCTCTCCTCCCACAAGAGTGCAGACCATGAACCTTCGTAATGTAAAATCACTGGCCTGAAGCCCAAGTGCTTAAACCAGAACTAATACACATTTAGAATAACTGACACTGAGCCCTCAATCAGCAGTTCCCAACTTAGTAGGATGTAAGCTACGTGTCCTGCCACCACAGTATCCTTGACATTTAATGAGACTCACCCTCCTGTCATAGTTAGTTCTGTGTTTTGGGGCTGTCAAGCATGGTATGAGGAGTAACCTGGTAGTGCTAGGGTGCTCTTGGTAGTCTTGAACCTGTTGTCTATTACTGCACAGATATCAACATTCTCCATGCAGAGTAGAGTTTGGACTGCATGCATCTTGCGGTTTACATGTCCATCATTGAGTATCATTACTTCCATTTTCTTATCCCCTGTGCTACCTATGTAGGTGGCCTTCTGTTTTCAGCCTTACCACCAGAATGCAAAGATGTGCAGACATTATACTATGGTAATTAATAGGGGTGTACCAAACAATACAATGACAATCATACTGTTAATGCATCAGGCATGCTGGGATATACCCACAATGATATCATTACACTGTACTGTTGACAACATGATAATATTACTACACTTCTATGTAGTCACCCTGTGCATCAGCACCATGTTAACCTGTTCCTGCATCAATGTTACAGATTGCAGGAGGTGGCACAGTTTCATCATATGCACAGGGTGTGTACTTGGTATGCCTGAGTCTGCCACTGATACAACCAATCGCCATGTGTGTGTGTGTGTGTGTGTGTGTTAGTGAGGGACAATAGTACAAGATGGGGCAATGTTGATGCGATGTGTGTGTGTATGTGTTAGCCCTAGGTGTTAGCATTATGCATGTGTGTATGCATGCACACAGTTCCACCTCATGACTGCCATATACGGGTGTTTGTGGACAGCCACAGAGTGTACCTTCCAGGTCATACAGATCACTGTCTCTGGCCACGGACATGGTACCTGTGCCTGGCAGGGGTGCTACGGACAGTATCAGGTACTAATCCAGACTGGGTACTGTCATCAGAAACAGTTGGTTGATGACTGGAGACATGTCCCTGGCTGGACTGTCCAGAGCCATGTGCACGTGGTTTCCTAGGGTGATCTGATGACAGCACAGACCCAGCATTGCTGGAGCTGGTACTGGCACTATGGGAGCGGCCGCGGGTTTGTTGTCATCTGCGACGACTGCCAGCTGCTGATGTTGCTGGCATACGTCCACGTCGACGCCTCAACTGTCCTGCATTGCCCTGGCTCATGGACATGTAGTTGTGGAACAGATCTAATGTGTCCCCCCAACGTCTGTCAATGACCTCGGTGAAATTACGGATGGCAGCCACAACATCACGCATAGTGTCATTCATAGCAGTGCGATGTGCTCTCAGCTCCCTCAGACCCTGTCTGGTGTACCGTTCCATACGTGACTGTACCTGCATTACAGCCCGGAACATAGCTGAGGTTGAAAGACCTCTGTGGGTATGTCTGACAGGGGCAGTACGACCATGGATGCTCCCACATGAACCCCTAGACATCTGCCTGTGTGGTACCATGTCAGGACTCTGGCCATGGCTGCTGTGAGGGGATGCATGTGCCACTGATACCACATTACCCTGGGCAATGCCCACTGTATGCTGTCCATCACCTAGGGATATTGGTGACAATGGATGTATTGGCAGGATGACTGTGCGCATTGATGGGGTTGACTGTTGTGTACTGTCGATTGGCTGGCCAACAACGAACCCTGGCACACCTCCCTGTGCCATTACGCAGGTATCATCATTATCACTATCCCCAGCAGTGGATACAGGTTCCCTGCTGCACACCACCAGACCAACACCAGAACCTGTGACAGGAAGACAGGAAACACAGTTTACAATGGGTACACAATGTTACCACAGATGCACATGGGCACATGCACACATGCACACTCCTCAGTACATGAGATACAAACACACAGAAACAAACACACCTGCAATCAAACACATAGCAATACTGCTTGAGGGTGTTATTACTATTATTATCATTAGTATTAAAGGTATTGTTATTACACACTCACCAGCATGGATTGGATGCCTTGCTGTTACACCAGAGGGACCTGCACAAATAAAACATTTGTCAGTGGGCACAACTGTGCCATTGATACTGTGAGTATGATACAGTTCAGTAGTACAACAGTTGGCTTTCACAGGTCTACTGCTGATATTGAGAATATCACTCTTGCACAATAATTACCAGGATAACAGCTACAAACACAGTACACACCTCACACATGCATAAACTACCAGTGTAGAGAACAGTCAACTATAGATATAGCATGTTACCTGCACGCTCCAAGTCCACATGCTGGGTGGCTCAAGCCTCCATCATTACACATGTCTGCGGATGTTGTTGTTGTTGTTGGGCTGGAGCCACAACACTTAGGAGGAGCCCCTCCAGTCTGGTGAGGGGGGGTGTATAGCCGCCCCACCACCTGTGGCAAGCTGTTGCCTGTGGATATCAGACGCATGCTGACGGACATTTCTAATTAAATCACTGCAGTGATGGCGTACCTGCTCATATGTCCGTTTATGCATGCCTATGTCATTTACCCGACAGACAAGGTCTTGCCACAGTGCAGCCCTCTCCTGCTGGTTCTGGCTGGTGCGGGAAAAGAGTGTGGCAAAATCCCGCACCAGGCTCTGGTGTATCTCCTCTTCCTCTGCAGCAGAGTATGTGGGGTTGCGCTGGTGCACCATCACCCTGGAAGGAAAAGAAAAATATGTGAGCAAGTGATATGGCACACATAATACTCTACTGTAGTGATATCACTGAACTGACATATATAGCATCTGTCTGTCTATTGGGGGATACACATGTAAATGACCACATATCAGTGCTCAGCCAACAACTGTGTGACAGTGCCTGGCACACTCCATGCAACAAACTAGTATACTCCAGCAGTTGGCACACTGTTTGAGGTCCAATGCACAACCTCACACTGGTGGTTTGTATCAAGGTAATGGATGGGGAACATTGTCAACCCATGCAATGCATGCAATGCACAGTAAAACTTTCACTGGTAATGCACCCTAGTCTTTGTTGCCATAACCCTACCTGCACCGCAGTCACATACAGGGAACCACAGCACAACATATGGCAATGGCATATGTTTGTATCCCAATACCTGACGCATCTTTCTCTGGCCTCACACCAAGGACACACACTACCATGACAGACACAATGTCATGCTGAGCAATCACACCATTACAGACCTTGCACACAGTCAGTGGCACACTCATTCCACCTCACATAGTTGGTATTGCAATGAGTACATGTGTGTGTGCATTGTGTCATAGGTAGGTAGTATGCTATTGGCCCTGGGCCTACAGCAGCATACTGGTATGCTAAACTGCCCCTTGGGACACATGTAATGTGATTGTACTTGCTCCTGTCAAACAGTTACACAGGGTGACTCATATGGCATATTACCTATCTGCATAACATTCAACAGGGGTATGTCTGACATCTACTAATGGGGAGCCTTGCTTCTTAATGCTGGGTGGTTTACTCCAGGGTATGGCTTATTTGTGGGTAGGAACCTGTACCTCCACCATGTGCACTTTACTGCGGTGCCAAGGATGACAGACATAGGTCATTTAGGCTGGGGATATTGTGAGGTGTTACCATGGTTGTTGGACAACTGTTATGGGTGTGACTTAACTATGTATATCCAGCAGTGGTAACCTCTGTGTAGGTAGTATGAAAGGCACTCTATCTGTGGTTTTGTATACACACACTAACATACTGCTAAACATCCATTACTGTACAACCTACATTGTACGTTGCACTAATACCTACATTGATATGTGCACATAGCAACCTTCAAATACATATGTATGTCCAGCCTTCACTAACAGTTGCAGTATGTCCCCTTCCCTATGCACAACTTCATATATATATATATATATATATATATATATATATATATATATATATATATATATATACATATATGTAGATACAGACTGCTAACACATATGGAGGGTTCACAGTATGTAGACTATTAGATTATTAGTTTACATTACCTTTGTCTGTCACTGCTGTTTGTGATGGCTTGCTGCTTGGTGGCCTGCTGCTGGTTAGCTTGCTGGTTTTTATTGTTTTTTTTTTTTTTGGTGCCTCTCTCTATGTCTCTTTGACTCTTTTTCTCTTTTTCTCTTTTTCTCTTTTTCTGTTTCTCTCTCTCTCTCTCTGTCTCTCCCTCCAGATGTTGCAATGAAAGTATTGCATGTGTGGACTGGGAGTACAGGCTGCTTTTGTAGATATATGCACATGTGCATGTGATGGCCTCTGCACCAATCAATTGTTAGCCAGCATTTAGTAATTGCATGCAGCCTGCTGTGTGGTAATTGCAGTTCTCACTGTGATTTCAGGACAGTGCTATAACATGTTAGGTTAGGTAGGCATAGCCCTTTCATATTTTCAAGGTGGGGACCATGCTAGTATGCTGTGGACACTGTTCTGTGAGTGTAAAGGTTGGTATGTCTCTCATTTTTCAGGCTGTCTTGTAGGCACTGAAATGCATGTTGTACTGAAACCTGAGTATTGCTTCCTCCAGTTTATTCTTCTCAGTGTGTATGTTAACTGACACCTAATAATACTAATACTGTTTAAATGGGAGTATGTGCTTTCCTGTGGGACTTATGGAGTAACTGGTATACAGCAGTGGCTCTTGCAATTTGTTGCTATGGCTTCACTATTTGGCCTTTACATTCACTCCTTGAATGCCTGCTAGGTGTCTTTACTGGAATGTGTTGATATGGCTTTCCTATTTTCCATTTACATTCACTCCTTGTAATGCTTGCTATATTTCTTTCAGCAGCAATTCCTTATATGTTTTTTTGTGGTTTGGTGGTACTGCATGCAGTCTGGTCTGGCCAAGGTGTGGCGCTTGACACCTACAAGGGTATTTTATTTTGCTACTGAGCAGTAGTGGGGCCTTGTACTTTGTACTAACAGTTATGGATAGCAGGCACATGCAGCGCTTGTAAACTGCTATACTGTCCTTATTTTATTAGTTGGCTACATCCTTTGATATTTGTGGGTTGTACATCTACATGTAGGTGTGCTTGTGGAAGCTATTCTACAGCTATTCACAGAGTGTGTGACAGCAGACAGAATGATATGCCTGTGAGTTTGTGACACTTGCAGGCCTCAGATACTCTCAGGTGTATCTTTTATCAGCCTCAGGGAATGGTACATATCAGTGGGATACACCCGTGATATATTTCAGATATTCTGCAGTTGTGACTGTGGGGTATTTTGAGCATATGTATTACTACACCATTTCTGACATGCAAGTAGTGCATACTTTCACTAAATGACAGTTACCATTACGTGGGATTCTACACCTTTCTGCCTACTGTTAGTACATTTCACAGGGAGTCAGTGGGGCACAGTTAACATTTGTTTTCAAATCAGGGACATCCCTGTAAATCAGTCACAGTTGTGAGGTCTGGCCTCTTACTTATTCAAATATGGCAGTGTTTATCCTGCTCTGATAGTGTGTGTGGTTTGCAAGGTGCTACTGTCACATTATTACCTACTAGCTACCGACTAGCATGGCTGTTTCTCTTCTCACAGTAATGTTATACAAATCCACAAGAATTGCAAGTAAAGATACAAGAAAATCTTTGTGTAATAGCCTTCCTATATTCCCTTTACATTCAGTCCTACTATTTCATGATATATTGCTTTCAGCACAAAGTTCTTGTATATCAGTCATGGCTTAGTGGTAAGTCATGCAGGCTAGTGTTTCCTGGGTTTGAGACTGACAGAGGAATTTTATTTTGCTGCTGAGCAGACTGCAGGCCTTGTCATTCAGAGTGACTAAGGCACTTTTAAGCAGTTGTAAGCGGGTTAGCGCTGGTTTGTGCGGAGCTCACGCATGCGCACTGTCGCTTAGCTTTGTGCACACAGGCTTAGCTAAGCGCACACAAGCGCACACCCGCTTACAACTGCTTAAAAGTGCTTACTCTTGCGCACACCCGCGCTAATTTCTTTGAAAGAAAAAAAATGGGGAGATAGGAAAGTGGTGAAAAAGGGGGCACAAGAGGGTAGGAGAGTAGGAAAACAAGCTTGGGATTTGCAGGAAGGATGTAGGAAAGGCCCATAGCTGCCCATTTCTTTATCAGCAACAGCTGTGCATATGTGTGTAATTTGGTGTGAAATTTGAAACCTTCCACCCCTGAGAGAGGGGTGAGGACAACAAAATATGTTGTACAGCCAATTGTAATTACCAATTCACATGTCCAGCAGACATGTCTGCAAAATGGGCAGCTATGTATGGGGCGTAATTTTTTTGTGGGAACAGAGTGCCCTTTTTTTATTTTTTTTCAGGTGAGAGTGGAATGTGAGGTATAGGAAGTAGGCATATTTGAGGAGGTAGGTAGGGGAGGTTAACAGACAAGACAAACAAGACGCATACAGGGGCGGAGTATGACACATGTGGGGGGAAACACAATTGACGGGGACGGATGTTTGGATATCACGAGCCCATGAGCACACAGATGGCAACAGTGGAACCGAGATCCCCACCCATGGGCAGTTGCCACTATGCCTTCACAGCCCAGGACGGGGCTGTGCTGGGGGCTGTGTAGGATGGGCAGCAGACACACCTGTGAGTTGCGCCACCCGAGCCTCAAGCTGGCGTAGGGTTTCAAGCACAGAATGCCTGATCTCGCTAGGCACCACAGACCGGACACTTTGGAGGGTGAGTGGACGGTCTCCTCCGAACACGCTTGCAGAGGGGGGATGAGCCCCATCCCCTGTAGTGCTTCCACCCGAAGGTGGCACAGGGCCAATGGAGGAGGTTCCAGCCTGGGCACTAGTGCAAGGTGCACTCGCCAGCTGAGGTGGGAGAGGTGGGTCCGCTGGAACCCGCCTTCCCTGTTGTCCTATGTTTAGCAATATTTTATGACATTTTGGGTTAGTAACAAACAATACAATTCAAAATTAGTTGTAACAGTATGCATCAGTATTCCCATTAACCAAACAGCCATGAATTCTAAACATCAAACAGCAAGCATAACACATGCATATTTTGAACAACGGTACACAATCCAACAGCATGCAGAGTTGATTGATGGCAACAGGCCATCAGGTTTGGATATGTGAACAGGGCACATGCATCAACGTACGTGCAAATATGTTTGAACCAACAGGACAAATGTCCATAGGAATTAATTGTGAATACACATACCCAGTTTGTTGTGGAATGGCATTATTTGTGAATATAGGGTAGGATGAAGAAATATTTCATTAACAACTTCAACTACCTATACATATGCTGTACATCTCTAGTAGCTGCAGATATATATACCCTACAGTTCTTAGTACAGTTTCCTATATGTAACCTTAGGAATGTTGGTGATGGGACTGTTACTGCTACATTAATATACATTGCATTTTTATTCATACACGTTCATATCTGGCTGTGTTCAGGTAGAGCATCCTGCTACATTTGATTTATATGGCTCTAGACAACTGTGGATGTTCATTATTTCATACAACCATACTATCTCCATATTGCAAGGGTACAGCAACATATCCAAATTGTGGGACAGACACATTCCAGCTTCAGTACTTTATTTCAAACATTTCACTGTTTGGTTGTGGCTGTCTCATTCATTTCATTATGTACTAACTGCAGTATACTTTATTCAGAAGTTATAACAGCTTTCTTGGTCGATTCATACCTCTTTCTCACACTCTCACTTGTTTTATTTTTACAATTCAAGATGGTACTTTATTCTAGGCGTTATTAACATGTCATACTTGTTTACAACAATCCTTTCCAACAGACTCACTTGTTTCATATGGCAGATTTTCAAAGGGGATGTATTTGACACATGTCTATTGTCTTTAGCTTGTTTGCCACTAACTTTTAGGCTGCAGCAGGTTATCTGATATTACAATACAGGTGGGAAATCTCTATTTCAGACTTCTTTAATTTTTATTTCTGGATTACAGTCTGCATCACTTATGTAATCATACAGTACTAGCAGAATCTTTCTTCTAGTGTTATTTGAACTTTATTAATATGTAACTACACTGAACTCTTTTACAAGCTGTCAATTATATTGTATAACAATTACAGAAAAATAATTACTAACCTGCCTGGTGGCGCAACCGCTCCAGCCCATCACTATAGGCTCGCTGATTCGCATAATGCACACCTGCAGCTGTAATATAAATGAAGTAATATTGGAACATACATCTCCATAATATCAGCTAGGATAATTCCTTACATATGTAATTACATGGATACTTACACAGTAGTAGGGCGTTGGGCATTTGCCGGGCCTCCTGGATCCAACGGTTCAGTTGGTCCTGCTTTCGTCTCTTCAGGTCCGCATGGTGGTGACGGACCTGTTCACCAGTCCTTGGTATGCTTGTGGCACTGGTGAGATCATGTGCCAATGGGTTCCACGCCTCTGTCTTGTACGCTCCACACAGAACCTGGCCCTGCATGAGTTGAGCCTCATGATCATGGACTAGGAGCCAAATCATATATTTGCACTCCTCAACACCCCACCTCTGTGCTCGGAAGTGACTACCCTCTCCTACACCTGTCATCCTGACTGCAAATTGGTTCCACAATCAGTTACGCTGTGTATTCCTGCTTATGGGGCTTATATATGCCATTTTTACCGCACTTATCTGTGATTGGCCATTTTGGAATTGTATCAGCTTAAAAAACCTGCTTTGTCATGCTTCTATTTCCATTCATTCCTATATATATGCTAATACTGCATTTTTCAGTACAACTGTCATGGCTTAGTGGTTCTGTACTTTGACTATGATGCACACTATCCTGGGTTCGAGCCTGGGCATTGCCTTTTTTTTTATTTTACAACATTGCCCGCCGATAAGCCCGTTGGCACACTGCACAGCTCCGCGCAAACGGGTTATGCTAGTTAAAGCGTTATTTGGCTATGAGCATGCATATTATGCTATCAGAAATGTTGCGCAACTACGGACACACAGTTTCAGCTGCTCAACTTCGGGCACTCATATTACACCTGTTAAACCACTGGTCACCTACGGGCAATCATACTCAGCTTGTTAGAGCGCTACTCAGCTATGGGCACTTATAAAATATTTTTTTTTTTATTTTGTCAGATTTCTTCAAAAAAATGGCCCATTTCATTACATTTTACTTAAATTATAGTTTTATATATATATATATATATATATATATATATATATATATATGTATATACACATATATGTCAGGGGATTGTTTCATGCTTATTTCATTTAAAATAAAAAATTATGTTGTTGCGGTTTGAACCGTGACAACCTCCTCTTTGGCCGACGTCTCTACCGCTATGCTATTGCTACTTGGCTTAATTTGCATATTTAGATCTTATATGCTTTTTCAATGACTGCTAACTGTGGCTGAGCGAAGGGCACACCCACGCAAACGATTGCAATTACGGGCAAACATTTTTGAAATTATAAAAAAAAAATTAAACAGTTAATTTTTACGTTTTACATTTCAGTTGGGTTTATAGTCTGTGGGGGCATGTGTGGCGTTGTGTTTCTTGACATTTCCGTGGACTCACTTGTGGGAGTTTCCTTTCGGGACTGTGATTCTTCTGGGGGCATGTACCTTTGCAGGACTCGCCGTGCGGACACGCCCCCTACTTTGCTACACGGACCATGTTAGCCTAGGGTGTGATTCAGCATGCCCTCATGAATATGCATGGCATGCTGACATCATCCCGTTTAACTGCAGCCTCCGTGTAAGACTTGCTAACTCTTACAAGGAGGCTTCGTGAATCCTGCCCCATATGAATCACAAGTGCCACAGGAGAAGTATGACTTTAATGATGTGAAAAATACAGATTTGAAAGTAGGAAAACTTTACTGTTTGAAACATTAGCTACTGTGTATCATAGGTTTTGGGACAAAGCCATATGTCTGGACAGGCCAACATAACAGAATTGTGCTTATCCCATATAATGACATAATTATCTGCTAATATTTATATATTGTCATTCATGTACAATGTTTTACTCTGAGAGACATAAACCTATTTCACAGTATGGGATGTCAATGACAATCACAACTGTAAAACAGTTGTTTGTCAAGCAAGCATTCATGGCAGTTCACCCTGCAATGATTGCATGTAGATAGTAACCAGTGTGCACTGTCACTTGACTTGCCTCATGCTTGCACAATGTGCATTGGCAATACAAACAGACACTTCCTAAATAGTGCTCTTCTGAATTACAGAGAATATCACTCTTGCACAATAATTACCAGGATAACAGCTACAAACACAGTACACAAACACAGTACACACCTCACACATGCATAAACTACCAGTGTAGAGAACAGTCAACTATAGATATGGCATGTTACCTGCACGCTCCAAGTCCACATGCTGGGTGGCTCCAGCCTCCATCATTACACATGTCTGCGGATGTTGTTGTTGTTAGGCTGGAGCCACAACACTTAGGAGGAGCCCCTCCAGTCTAGTGAGGGGGGGTGTATAGCCACCCCACCACCTCTGGCAAGCTGTTGCCTGTGGATATCAGACGCACGCTGACAGACATTTCTAATTAAATCACTGCAGTGATGGCGTACCTGCTCATATGTCTGGTTATGCATGCCTATGTCATTTACCCGACGGACAAGGTCTTGCCACAATGCAGCCCTCTCCTGCTGGTTCTGGCTGGTGCGGGAAAAGAGTGTGTCAAAATCCCGCACCAGGCTCTGGTGTATCTCCTCTTCCTCTGCAGCAGAGTATGTGGGGTTGTGCTGGTGCACCATCACCCTGAAAGGAAAAGAAAAATATGTGAGCAAGTGATATGGCACACATAATACTCTACTGTAGTGATATCACTGAACTGACATATATAGCATCTGCCTGTCTATTGGGGGATACACATGTAAATGACCACATATCAGTGCTCAGCCAACAACTGTGTGACAGTGCCTGGCACACTCCATGCAACAAACTAGTGTACTCCAGCAGTTGGCACACTGTTTGAGGTCCAATGCACAACCTCACACTGGTGGTTTGTATCAAGGTAATGGATGGGGAACATTGTCAACCCATGCAATACATGCAATGCACAGTAAAACTTTCACTGGTAATGCACCCTAGTCTTTGTTGCCATAACCCTACCTACACCGCAGTCACATACAGGGAACCACAGCACAACATATGGCAATGGCGTATGTTTGTATCCCAATACCTGACGCATCTTTCTCTGGCCTCACACCAAGGACACACACTACCATGACAGACACAACGTCATGCTGAGCAATCACACCATTACAGACCTTGCACACAGTCAGTGGCACACTCATTCCACCTCACATAGTTGGTATTGCAATGAATACATGTGTGTGTGCATTGTGTCATAGGTAGGTAGTATGCTATTGGCCCTGGGCCTACAGCAGGATACTGGTATGCTACCCTGCCCCTTGGGACACATGTAATGTGATTGTACTTGCTCCTGTCAAACAGTTACACAGGGTGACTCATATGGCATATTACCTATCTGCATAACATTCAACAGGGGTATGTCTGACATCTACTAATGGGGAGCCTTGCTTCTTAATGCTGGGTGGTTTACTCCAGGGTATGGCTTATTTGTGGGTAGGAACCTGTACCTCCACCATGTGCACTTTACTGCGGTGCCAAGGATGACAGACATAGGTCATTTAGGCTGGGGATATTGTGAGGTGTTACCATGGTTGTTGGACAATTGTTATGGGTGTGACTTAACTATGTATATCCAGCAGTGGTAACCTCTGTGTAGGTAGTATGAAAGGCACTCTATCTGTGGTTTTGTATACACACACTAACATACTGCTAAACATCCATTACTGTACAGCCTACATTGTATGTTGCACTAATACCTACATTGATATGTGCACATAGCAACCTTCAAATACATATGTATGTCCAGCCTTCACTAACAGTTGCAGTATGTCCCCTGCCCTATGCACATCTTCATATATATATATATATATATATATATATATATATATATATATATATATGTAGATACAGACTGCTAACACATATGGAGGGTTCACAGTATGTAGACTATTAGATTATTAGTTTACATTACCTTTGTCTGTCACTGCTGTTTGTGATGGCTTGCTGCTTGGTGGCCTGCTGCTGGTTAGCTTGCTGGTTTTTATTGTTTTTTTTTTTTTTTTGGTGCCTCTCTCTATGTCTCTTTGTCTCTTTTTCTCTTTTTCTGTTTTTCTCTTTTTCTCTTTTTCTGTCTCTCTCTCTTTCTCTCTGTCTCTCCCTCCAGATGTTGCAATGAAAGTATTGCATGTGTGGACTGGGAGTACAGGCTGCTTCTGTAGATATATGCACATGTGCATGTGATGGCCTCTGCACCAATCAATTGTTAGCCAGCATTTAGTAATTGCATGCAGCCTGCTGTGTGGTAATTGCAGTTCTCACTGTGATTTCAGGACAGTGTTATAACATGTTAGGTTAGGTAGGCATAGCCCTTTCATATTTTCAAGGTGGGGACCATGCTAGTATGCTATGGACACTGTTCTGTGAGTGTAAAGGTTGGTATGTCTCTCATTTTTCAGGCTGTCTTGTAGGCACTGAAATGCATGTTGTACTGAAACCTGAGTATTGCTTCCTCCAGTTTATTCTTCTCAGTGTGTATGTTAACTGACACCTAATAATACTAATACTGTTTAAATGGGAGTATGTGCTTTCCTGTGGGACTTATGGAGTAACTGGTATACAGCAGTGGCTCTTGCAATTTGTTGCTATGGCTTCACTATTTGGCCTTTACATTCACTCCTTGAATGCCTGCTAGGTGTCTTTACTGGAATGTGTTGCTATGGCTTTCCTATTTTCCATTTACATTCACTCCTTGTAATGCTTGCTATATTTCTTTCAGCAGCAATTCCTTATATGTTTTTTTGTGGTTTGGTGGTACTGCATGCAGTCTGGTCTGGCCAAGGTGTGGTGCTTGACACCTACAAGGGTATTTTATTTTGCTGCTGAGCAGTAGTGGGGCCTTGTGCTTTGTACTAACAGTTATGGATAGCAGGCACATGCAGCGCTTGTAAACTGCTATACTGTCCTTATTTTATTAGTTGGCTACATCCTTTGATATTTGTGGGTTGTACACCTACATGTGGGTGTGCTTGTGGAAGCTATTCTACAGCTATTCACAGAGTGTGTGACAGCAGACAGAATGATATGCCTGTGAGTTTGTGACACTTGCAGGCCTCAGATACTCTCAGGTGTATCTTTTATCAGCCTCAGGGAATGGTACATATCAGTGGGATACACCCGTGATATATTTCAGATATTCTGCAGTTGTGACTGTGGGGTATTTTGAGCATATGTATTACTACACCATTTCTGACATGCAAGTAGTGCATACTTTCAGTAAATGACAGTTACCATTACGTGGGATTCTACACCTTTCTGCCTACTGTTAGTACATTTCACAGGGAGTCAGTGGGGCACAGTTAACATTTGTTTTCAAATCAGGGACTTCCCTGTAAATCAGTCACAGTTGCGAGGTCTGGCCTCTTACTTATTCAAATATGGCAGTGTTTATCCTGCTCTGATAGTGTGTGTGGTTTGCAAGGTGCTACTGTCACATTATTACCTACTAGCTACCGACTAGCATGGCTGTTTCTCTTCTCACAGTAATGTTATACAAATCCACAAGAATTTTTAAGTAAAGATACAAGAAAATCTTTGTGTAATAGCCTTCCTATATTCCCTTTACATTCAGTCCTACTATTTCATGATATATTGCTTTCAGCACAAAGTTCTTGTATATCAGTCATGGCTTAGTGGTAAGTCATGCAGGCTAGTGTTTCCTGGGTTTGAGACTGACAGAGGAATTTTATTTTGCTGCTGAGCAGACTACAGGCCTTGTCATTCAGAGTGACTAAGGCACTTTTAAGCAGTTGTAAGCGGGTTAGCGCTGGTTTGTGCGGAGCTCACGCATGTGCACTGTCACTTAGCTTTGTGCACACACGCTTATCTAAGCGCACACAAGCGCACACCCGCTTACAACTGCTTAAAAGTGCTTACTCTTGCGCACACCCGCGCTAATTTCTTTGAAAGAAAAAAAAAATGGGGAGATAGGAAAGTGGTGAAAAAGGGGGCACAAGAGGGTAGGAGAGTAGGAAAACAAGCTCGGGATTTGCAGGAAGGATGTAGGAAAGGCCCATAGCTGCCCATTTCTTTATCAGCAACAGCTGTGCATATGTGTGTAATTTGGTGTGAAATTTGAAACCTTCCACCCCTGAGAGAGGGGTGAGGACAACAAAATATGTTGTACAGCCAATTGTAATTACCAATTCACATGTCCAGCAGACATGTCTGCAAAATGGGCAGCTATGTATGGGGCGTAATATTTTTGTGGGAACAGAGTGCCCTTTTTTTATTTTTTTTTCAGGTGAGAGTGGAATGTGAGGTACAGGAAGTAGGCATATTTGGGGAGGTAGGTAGCGGAGGTTAACAGACAAGACAAACAAGACGCATACAGGGGCGGAGTATGACTCATGTGGGGGAAAACACAATTGACAGGGACGGATGTTTGGATATCATGAGCCCATGAGCCCACAGATGGCAACAGTGGAACCGAGATCCCCACCCATGGGCAGTTGCCACTATGCCTTCACAGCCCAGAATGGGGCTGTGCTGGGGGCTGTGTAGGATGGGCAGCAGACACACCCGTGAGTTGCGCCACCCGAGCCTCAAGCTGGCGTAGGGTTTCAAGCACAGAATGCCTGATCTCGCTAGGCACCACAGACCGGACACTTTGGAGGGTGAGTGGACGGTCTCCTCTGGCCATGCTTGCAGAGGGGGGATGAGCCCCATCCCCTGTAGCGCTTCCACCTGAAGGTGGCACAGGGCCACCGGAGGAGGTTCCGGCCTGGGCACTAGTGCCAGGTGCACTCACCAGCTGAGGTGGGAGAGGTGGGTCCGCTGGAACCCGCCTTCCCTGTTGTCCTATGTTTAGCAATATTTTATGACATTTTGGGTTAGTAACAAACAATACAATTCAAAATTAGTTGTAACAGTATGCATCAGTATTCCCATTAACCAAACAGCCATGAATTCTAAACATCGAACAGCAAGCATAACACATGCATATTTTGAACAATGGTACACAATCCAACAGCATGCAGAGTTGATTGATGGCAACAGGCCATCAGGTTTGGATATGTGAACAGGGCACATGCATCAACGTACGTGCAAATATGTTTGAACCAACAGGACAAATGTCCATAGGAATTAATTGTGAATACACATACCCAGTTTGTTGTGGAATGGCATTATTTGTGAATATAGGGTAGGGTGAAGAAATATTTCATTAACAACTTCAACTACCTATACATATGCTGTACATCTCTAGTAGCTGCAGATATATATACCCTACAGTTCTTAGTACAGTTTCCTATATGTAACCTTAGGAATGTTGGTGATGGGACTGTTACTGCTACATTAATATACATTGCATTTTTATTCATACACGTTCATATCTGGCTGTGTTCAGGTACAGCATCCTGCTACATTTGATTTATATGGCTCTAGACAACTGTGGATGTTCATTATTTCATACAACCATACTATCTCCATATTGCAAGGGTACAGCAACATATCCAAATTGTGGGACAGACACATTCCAGCTTCAGTACTTTATTTCAAACATTTCACTGTTTGGTTGTGGCTGTCTCATTCATTTCATTATGTACTGACTGCAGTATACTTTATTCAGAAGTTATAACAGCTTTCTTGGTCGATTCATACCTCTTTCTCACACTCTCACTTGTTTTATTTTTACAATTCAAGATGGTACTTTATTCTAGGCGTTATTAACATGTCATACTTGGTTACAACAATCCTTTCCAACAGACTCACTTGTTTTATATGGCAGATTTTCAAAGGGGATGTATTTGACACATGTCTATTGTCTTTAGCTTGTTTGCCACTAACTTTTAGGCTGCAGCAGGTTATCTGATATTACAATACAGGTGGGAAATCTCTATTTTAGACTTCTTTAATTTTTATTTCTGGATTACAGTCTGCATCACTTATGTAATCATACAGTACTAGCAGAATCTTTCTTCTAGTGTTATTTGAACTTTATTAATATGTAACTACACTGAACTCTTTTACAAGCTGTCACTTATATTGTATAACAATTACAGAAAAATAATTACTAACCTGCCTGGTGGCGCAACCGCTCCAACCTATCACTATAGGCTCGCTGATTCGCAGAATGCACACCTGCAGCTGTAATATAAATGAAGTAATATTGGAACATACATCTTCATAATATCAGCTAGGATAATTCCTTACATATGTAATTACATGGATACTTACTCAGTAGTGAGGCGTTGGGCATTTGCCGGGCCTCCTGGATCCAACGGTTCAGTTGGCCCTGCTTTCGTCTCTTCAGGTCCGCATGGTGGTGACGGACCTGTTCACCAGTCCTTGGTATGCTTGTGGCACTGGTGAGATCATGTGCCAATGGGTTCCACGCCTCTGTCTTGTACGCTCCACACAGAACCTGACCCTGCATGAGTTGAGCCTCATGATCATGGACTAGGAGCCAAATCATATATTTGGACTCCTCAACACCCCACCTCTGTGCTCGGAAGTGACTACCCTCTCCTACACCTGCCATCCTGACTGCAAATAGGTTCCACAATCAGTTATGCTGTGTATTCCTGCTTATGGGGCTTATATATGCCGTTTTTCCCGCACTTATCTGTGATTGGCCATTTTGGAATTGTATCAGCTTAAAAAACCTGCTTTGTCATGCTTCTATTTCCATTCATTCCTATATATATGCTATTACTGCATTTTTCAGTACAGCTGTCATGGCTTAGTGGTTCAGTACTTTGACTATGATGCACAGTATCCTGGGTTCGAGCCTGGGCATTGCCTTTTTTTTTTTTTATTTTACAACATTGCCCGCCGGTAAGCCCGTTGGCTCGCTGCAAAGCTCCGCGCAAACGGGTTATGCTGGTTAACGTGTTATTTGGCTATGAGCATGCATATTACGCTATCAGAAATGTTGCGCAACTACGGGCACAGTTTCAGCTGCTCAACTTTGGGCACTCATATTACACCTGTTAAACCACTGGTCACCTACGGGCAATCATACTCAGCTTGTTAGAGTGCTGCTCAGCTATGGGCACTTATAAAATATTTTTTTTTTATTTTGTCAGATTTCTTCAAAAAAAATGGCCCATTTCATTACATTTTACTTAAATTATAGTTTTATATATATATATATATATATATATATATATATATATATATATATATATATATATATGTATATATATATGTGTGTATATATATATATATATATATATATATATATATATATACACATACATATATGTCAGGGGATTGTTTCATGCTTATTTCATTTAAAATAAAAAATTATGTTGTTGCGGTTCGAACCGTGACAACCTCCTCTTTGGCCGACGTCTCTACCGCTATGCTATTGCTACTTGGCTTAATTTGCATATTTAGATCTTATATGCTTTTTCAATGACTGCTAACTGTGGCTGAGCGAAGGGCACACCCACGCAAACGATTGCAATTACGGGCTAACATTTTTAAAATTATAAAAAAAAAATTAAACAGTTAATTTTTACATTTTACATTTCAGTTGGGTTTATAGTCTGTGGGGGCATGTGTGGTGTTGTGTTTCTTGACATTTCCGTGGACTCGCTTGTGGGAGTTTCCTTTCGGGACTGTGATTCTTCTGGGGGCATGTCCCTTTGCAGGACTCGCTGTGCGGACACGCCCCCTACTTTGCTACACGGACCGTGTTAGCCTAGGGTGTGATTCAGCATGCCCTCATGAATATGCATGGCATGCTGACATCATCCCGTTTAACTGCAGCCTCCGTGTAAGACTTGCTAACTCTTACACGGAGGCTTCGTGAATCCTGTCCCATATGAATCACAAGTGCCACAGGAGAAGTATGACTTTAATGATGTGAAAAATACAGATTTGAAAGTAGGAAAACTTTACTGTTTGAAACATTAGCTACTGTGTATCATAGGTTTTGGGACAAAGCCATATGTCTGGACAGGCCAACATAACAGAATTGTGCTTATCCCATATAATGACATAATTATCTGCTAATATTTATATATTGTCATTCATGTACAATGTTTTACTCTGAGAGACATATACCTATTTCACAGTATGGGATGTCAATGACAATCACAACTGTAAAACAGTTGTTTGTCAAGCAAGCATTCATGGCAGTTCACCCTGCAATGATTGCATGTAGATAGTAACCAGTGTGCACTGTCACTTGACTTGTCTCATGCTTGCACAATGTGCATTGGCAATACAAACAGACACTTCCTAAATAGTGCTCTTCTGAATTACTGAGATGGATTATGTGTGAAAAATTTGCACACCATAGTAACACAGTTGCAGGTGTATCCACTGGCATGCAGAAATACATTAACAGACTGGCTTAACTGAGTCAAAATCATTCTGAAATCCAAACACCTTGGTTTCATAATTTTATGCAGACATCCAGACAGTGTACACCCTACTCAAAGAATTCTTTGTAGTAACTGTTTTTTAACTCTCTCCCTCAAACACACAATTGGCAAATGAATTTGCCTGGCTGATGACAAAGTACCAGTGCATGCATAATCATATCTTGAAGTGCTGAACTTATAATAGGATTTAGTCTATAGTGACCCATGCCAACCTTCACACAAATAAGCAACACTGACATAAAACCATGTCTGCATCTGATGGAATACAGAAAATATATGTTTTATGGTCATGTCTCAAGTGTTATGATTTACACATTTATCATGGCAGTTACACTTCTTCAATCCTTATATGTATGAATCAGGTGTATTATGAAACACATGAGGGACCAAACATGTTATAGCTGACAAAAACATGGCTTATAGAAACTGATTTGAATCAAGGAGGTTTATTTGATGACACAGAAGGTTTGGGAGGAGATTGACAATTGGTGACAAGAATACATGTACAAACATAAACACATTAGGTTATGGTTCATTTCTGCACATATTTGTGTTGTGTTTCTCTTCACTTTATCATCATAATTATTCAGGCAAGATCTGTACAAGACAGGGTTCCCAACAAGGAGCAAGCACATTTATACAGCAGCAAGATAATGTTTTGTTAAAAAATGTGTAGCCAGCAAGTACACCCACAGGAGTCTTACCAAGCATTCAAAAACATTTTGACATACATAGGGATTTGGACCTTGACAGTATTCCAAGAAAATTTTAAGAAACCTGAGTACCATCTATCTACACTACACAGGAACTCCTTGCTCATGAAGTTCAAATATGACAACAGATTTAAGCAAATGTGAATGTGTGTATTATTCTTCATTGCTCTCATGACAGTCATAAAAAGCACATGATGTGTAAATTATATCCATTAGCCTAATAAATATGAAACAGTAAAAAAGTGATGATACAGAAGTGGGAACACATACAGACATATAGACAGTGACAGAGACACACAAAGAATGTTACAATTTTTATTATTTAAAATCCTTGGGGTGTGTTAATATTATGCTTTTCCAGATAAGTAGTCTCAGAACACTTAGCAGAAATTAAAAGAAATGTATATATAAATTTCTTCACTAAGCATATTCAAGAGTGCGGCTCACATCATGCCTTTAAATTTGGAGTGATACAAAATAACTTTTCTTAATTTAAGAGGGGGTGGCATTCTGTATGCCACTGAGCTGAATTAATATCAGTGGATTTTAAGATTACAAACTGACCATGTTCCTGGTTTGAATGCTTTGGTTAGTTTAAAAGCTTTACTAAAATGTAAACAAATGAAACTAAATTGAAAAGAAGAGCATTTTATGAAGCCATGTGTTGTATTTGATGCTTCAGTTTTAAACTGTGGTTATATGCACTGAAGAAGGAGTTTCCCTGAAAGCTTTGCTGTTGGATTTGTACTTTAATAAAGCAAATTGAGCTTTTAGTTCTGGTGTTGAGATCCATTTTTTTTGTTTTGTACTTGCTTTATCAAATTCATTGATCTCATCCACTCGGTTCTGGCCTTTGAAGTTTGTTTGATTCTATTTTTTTTTTCGTAAGATTAAACATGTAAAAATGGCTCACTGAAAGAACTCACCTAGTCAAAATAGGGGATGCCACCTCAAGTAGTAGACCTGTAACAAGCAATGTACCCAAGCGATCAGTCTTCAGGCCTCTGCTGTTTGGGATATACTTCGCGGATGTGCAGGCCAAATCTATTGGGCTATAGCTGACCAAGTTTGCAGATGACTGCAAGCTGGGTGGTGTCATCAATTCCCCTAGTGATGTGGACATCCTCCAAGAGGGTCTCACACAAACAAATGGCTGTTGCCAGAAACATGGCCGCAAGCTAAATGCCAAAAAATGCATCATTGTCCTTTTTGGGGAGAGTGACATCCCCACAAATTATCACATTGATAATAAGGTACTAAGCACACAACCAGTCATGAGGGACTTGGGCACCCAGGTTGATAGCAAACTGACTTCTGACCACCAAATTGCCTCCATTGTATGGAAAGCTTTTCTACATGGCCCACATCATTATTAAGGGTATCTCATCCAGGGACAAAGTGGTCATAACATCCCTGTGTTCTTCCCTTATAAGACCCATTATTGAGTACAATGCCCCTTTTGGCATGCACCTCACAAAGCACATGCAGCAGCTGGAGAGACCACAGAGGTTCCTCACCCGGAGAATCTAGGGCCTCAAACATCTACCGTACACAGATAGGCTAAAAGCCCTGTCTCTCTACTTAGTCTCCAACAGACTCTTCAGAGGTTATGTCTGTCTGGCATACAAAGCAATCACAGACCCCACCCTGATGGGACTGGTGCATATTCGCAAGTTAAGCTCCACTCGAGTAACTCGCATGTATGACCTCGACCTGGTCTGTAACATCAATAGGACATGTTGGCAGGATAGATTTGTGTCTCAGACACCCCCCCCCCTTTTGTGGAATAGACTTCCTCTCCACATATAGCAGAGTACCTCATTAAATCTTTTTAAGTGCAATCTGTATAACTGGATAGGGAACAGAAAATACACCCCTGGCATTCCACCCGTGTCCCTGCTGGACAGTGGCATAGGATGCTGACTTGTTGAAACATGGACTAAATTCTTGGTTAGGCTTCTAAGAGCCTCAGAGTCAATAGCCTTGTAACTTCCTATTATCCTATGACCCTATAAGACAGTGGTAAAATGTGTGTTGTGGTGCAAGCAGACAGTAGGACAAAGGGGGAAGGAATACAGACATTTGCAGGGGAGTGGTTGGAGAACATTCTCAATGTAATATTGTACACACAATTTCACAACTCTGGAGAGCTGCCACATCAGGGCTGAATGGCAGTAACAAAATAATTTTGTATAATCAATTGGGCCAAGTCAGCTATGTCAAGATGACTCAAACGTGAAGTGGAGAGCTATGTATGGGTATTGATGTTTTTTATTTATTTATTTATTTATTTTTTGATATAGAGAGAGAGAGAGAGAGAGAGAGAGAGAGGAATAATTGGGAAGGTGATTAGGAATATGATTATCAGATAGGTATGGTAGGTTAGGTAGTAGGTGCAGATATACAGGATATACACGGCAGATAGGGATGGTAATGAATGCAAAGGGTCAGGTAACACCATGATTGAGGATAGGTAGAAGACCTCAGAGTTGCATCCATGTCTAGCCTGAAAACAGTAAGAATCTACTCCTCACCCTCAGAACTGTCATCACTATCTCCTGTGTAATTTGCCTACATCAGTGTTGTAAATGGCATCTTTTTGGCAAAATGATGCACAGCCTTTTCAACCCTGCCAATTTGGGCAGCAAAGGCCCATCATCATAATGCCTTTCACAAGCCCTGTCAGCTCCTGAGTGACAAAATTGTCACCTCCAATATTAATGCTCCTAGAGTGTACCCCTGCAACAGCAGCTAGGGCAAAGCTACCTGACAAAAATGGTGAAGGTAGGGAAGGCATTGCAGAGGCAATGCTGATAGGTTGTGACCCAGTTGTGCTGGGTGTATGTGCTGCCTGTGGTCCTGCCACCACAGCCACCTAAAGAGGTATAGACAACTGAACTTTGTCAGTCTATATATGTATCCTAAAGGTATTTTTTTCAGCAGCAATGTATTAAAATTATATATGAATAAAAAATAATAAAAAAAAGGATAGGATGGGAGAAACAAAAATGGGAGAATTATACCAATGGCACATCACATTACTGTATTATTTCAATCAATACACAAGTAGGAGAATACATAACTATGCCTTGACCACATCCAGGTATGACGGAAAGGCATTAATGTGTCATAAAAGCAATTAATCACAATGGTGTTATTTGACTAACAAAATCATGTATTTTACTGTACCATATCAGATATATGCATTCAAAGGTATTAATTGCATTTGCCAAAATTTAATTGCAGTATTGCAGTTAATAGCTTCTAAATAATATCCTGAAAAACAAATCTAATATATGTTTCTCAGAATTGCTGGGTAGGTGTTGACCATAGACTAACTCGACAAAGTATGTCCACTTAATAAAGATAATTGAGGCAACTTGAGATTCATATGGCTCGGCTTGTAAGGGCTCTAGGGCCGCTAGCCTAGTAACCTCCTATGAACCTATGAACCTATAAGCACTGCCATACATACAAGTTTTCCTACTGCAAATGTGTCAACATGCAACTAGTGAGTAGTACAAAATGTACTCCATGTAAATTACTGAGATTAATACAAATACCTATGGAATACATTTGAAACACAATGCATCACATACACAGATATGCTTAGTACAGACATATAATGTGGATGTTATGGTGTGGAATATGAATCTTACTGGTGACTGGCATTGGACCTCTGCAACCCTCTGATGCAGATACTCAGCTTCCCTCCAATGTAGGTCATCATAGCAGTGGCAGATTTATACGCTGGTCTGGTAGATCTCAGTTCCTCTGCTGTGCTCCTGTGCACCCTAGCGATCCATTTCCAGACATCAATCCTCATAAAGTTCATGGGGTATGCTCATGTCCAGCATAGATAGTGAGTATCTGCTTCATATTCTCCACTGTCCAACACCTTTTATTAAGTAGACATACTTTGATGAGTTAGTCTATAGTCAACACCTAATCTCCCTGTCCATGAGGGACATGGGTGCCACCCCCAGGTGAATTTGCAGTCCCATGTCCAATTTTCCAGGTAGGGCTTGCATAGGGTCAGTGAAAATCTCTGGTTTATGTGAATAGTCTTTGGGTGACATATCTGTCTCTTCAGCATGTTCTGTTAATGCCACAGGCTAGGTTTAGATCTCTAGAGTGTGACTGTTGTGCCATTAGATGTGTGGATGTGAAGCACACCCATCAGAGCAGGTCAGAGGTTGCCTTGTAGGCCAGACACAAGTCTTCTATTAGCAGCCTATATGATATGGAGTACAGTGACAGGGCTTTTAGTCTATCCATGTACATCATGGTTTGGAGGTCGTGTATTTTTTTGGTGAGGAACCTCTGTGGTCGCTCCAGCTGCTGCAGGTGTCTGTTGAGGAACATGCAAAAGGGGGCATTATACTCCATTAGTGGTCTGATGATGGTCAAGTACAATGGGGGCTATAATATCATTAGACCCGGATGCAATGCCCTTACTTATGAGGTGCACAACACAGTATGCTTTCTTTACTACATTGGAAACTTGTTGGTCGAAGTTCAGGTTTCTATCTATCTGTGTTCCCTGATCTCACATCACTGGGTTTGAGGTTAAGGGGGTGTTGTTGATATTGCAGTTAGCAGGGAATTTGACATTGCCAATGTGAATAATAATGCACTTTTTTGCATTTGGATTTAGTCCATGTTTTTTTGCTCAAATCATTTGTCTGTGTTAGCCCTTCCTGTAGTATGCTAACATCATTGGGGGACTCAATGGTTGCACCCAGTTTGCAATCATGAGTGAACTTAGTGAGCCAAAGGCCATCTAATTAGGCCTGGACTTCCAAGAATTAAATTCCAAATAGTAAAAGGCCCAGTACAAAACATTGTGGTACATCACTGGTAACAGCTCTACTGCTAGAGGTGGAGTCACCAACAATGACAGTATGTCTTCTGTAGTTGAGCCAATTGGCTTCTGTAGTTGAGCCGATTGGCTACCCATCTAGTGAAGTAAGGCTTAATCCCCAGATGGGAGAATTTTTCAGTGATACCTGAATGGGGGATTGGGTCAAATGCCTTGGCCAGGTCAAAATAGGCAGTATGCACTGTCTTACTATCATCCAGGGCTTTGGTAACTTTCACAAAAAAGTCTACTAAGTTTAATAAGCATGATTTACCCTTAAAGAAGCCAAACTGGATTGGGTCTAGAGTTTGAAGGTTGCCTATGCCCTTGTTGATAAGATCCATGATAATTATTTCCATGGCCTTTCAGATGAGACTGGTTAGACTTATGGGTCTATAGTTCCCATGGTCTGTTGATAGCCTCCCTTTTATGCAAGATAATTACTGTTGCTGTTCTCCACTCCACTGGGACAAAGCCAGTTCTTAGGCTGTGTTTAAAGAGTACAATAAGTAGGTCTGCTAGATCCTGTTTTAGATTGCTTAATTAGCATCTTGTGATGTTATCTGGACCCATTGAGGCAATGTTTTTGACCTTGGAGAACACAGATAAGATCTGCTCTCTAGAGATAGTAGGCAGAGCACTGGTGTCTGGTATGCTTTGGGGTATGCTCGGTGGAGCCAGGGGGTAAAGTTTGCACCAAATCTGTCAGCTTGCAGGTTGGTGATTTCTTCTGGAACAGTATGAGTGGTACCATTTATTTATTTATTTATTTGCAGTTTGTTTTTCAGGATAGTCTTGGGCCACAAGGAGTCCATTTTCAATGGAGTCCTGGGGAGAAAAGCTCCAGAAAAATACAAATACATAGTACACATTGCAAATATACATTACAGGATTACCAGTTCTGTTCATAGCTGGACATTCTCTCATATATTTCAGATGTAATTAAATAATGCCTTATAGTTATCCTTATCGAGTGACACTATTTTACCTTCATACTTAGCTTTAGAGAATTTCACTATTTTTTTTTTATTTGCTTGTTCATGTTGAGAAGGAAATTCCTCTGCTGAGTCAGTCTCCTCTTATTCTTACACATCAGTTTCTTCTTCTTGTTATATAACCTGTTTATACTTGAGATCCACCAGGGTGGCGTGTTTTTTTCAGGAGGACCTGGTTTAGATCTGGTCAGGTACAACTCAGACTATACAGCAGCATAGGTGTTTGTGCAGGGCATCTGAGTACACGTCTACATAAGAGTCTTTGTTGTTTGCGAGTGCAGTGGGTGTTAAACTTTTTATGCCATTGCTTAGTTTTCTGAAATTTGCTTTAGAAAGTTCTTCAGTTTGTTTTTGTTTTTTTGTTTTTTTTTTTTTTTGCTTTTGTGGGGGTGTCATGTTCAATAGTTACTTTGAACAAGACAGTTTTATTGTCTGACCTTACCAGTGAAGGCCTCATACAGGGGAGAGTGCAGTTACTCCTCATGTTAGTGAGTACTATGTCTAGGATGTTTGAGCCCCTTGTGGGTGTACAGACTATCTGTTCCACAGCATTTGAGTTGACAAAGTCCAGGAACCTCTGTATGAGTGTGATTGTGCTCGTATATGTCACCCAGCTGATGGAAGGATAGTTGAAATAATCCATAATTTAGTTGTTGGACTGTAAAGAGAGTGACTCCAGTAAGTCCAGGTAGGTGGTGTGCTTTCCTTGGTTCATAGTGGGGAACCTATTGCGAGGAATGATGTGGTAGGGTATTTTGCCTAGAATGAATTGGACATGGAGTAGTTTGAAAGAATCATCCTGTTTGACCAGTCTTGAGGTATACTTGGCCTTAATGAAGATGGATACCCCTCCACCTTTATTTTTTATTCTCATTTTGAGGTCTGAATGTGGGGAATACAGTGTAGCCTTGCATGGCCAGAGTGCTCTCCGTGGCCTTGAACCATGTCTCAGTGACTGCACAAATGTCACCATTTTCCAAGGTGAGGGGCGCTTCCAGGGAGTGCAATTTCATGTTTAGACTTCTAGCATTAAGCAGCAGAGCCTTGTTTGCTTTGGCTGGATTTTGCTACACTGGACATTTTGTTGTTTTGACATTGCCTAAAAAGGCACTATGGGGGAGGCAAGTGCCTTTGCCAGTATCTGAAAGCCTAGAGGAGACAAATGCAGACCATCTCTGGAAAAGCAGTGTGGCCTGTCAACTATGTCATCCCAGGCTGACAGATATTGATTCCCATTGGACTGACACCAGAAACTAAGCCAATTTTTGAAGTTGATCACTTTTTGTTTATAAAATGGCATCATCCTCCAAAAACACCACTCCACAAACCAACTCACTAAAGAAAGAAAAAAACACACTGAACAACTGGAGAAATGGTCACCATTCACTTTTACTGTGTTCCTAGTACTTCGGCACCAAGCCTTCCAGGAAATCTACTATGACATCATCCTCAATGAAGGGAGAATGCTACTTAGGACTATGGTCATACCTCCCTGAGCACATAATCTGAGAGTTCTATCATGTCTCTTGTCATATACTCCAGAGAGGTACATCTCGAGTCATTTGCCCCAACACGAGGTATGACTGAGTCATAACAGTACTTGTTGAGTGATGCGAGTGCATGCATAATCTGATGGATCCTGGCACCTGACAGGCAGCTGACCGTAACCTTCTCCTTATACAGCCTAGTGAGGGGGACATCTTTGTGTCTCACTATGGAGTTGCATATGACCAGGATATTCATTTTGGAGGTGTTTTGCCTTAGGGGCTTATTTGTTAAGACACATTTGCATGTGTTATTTTGTGCAGTAGTTTCAATTTGTGTAATAGTGTGTGCACTTTATTTTACATTTAGGAGGTCTCTGGACTTTGGTAGGTTTCTTGTGAGTATCTCCATGTATGTGGTCTATGTGTAGTGTCCTTATTTTCTGTGAGAGGTGTAAAGAGTGTACTGACAACCTGCTTGGTATCTGGCTTGTTGTTACATGTGAGAAGTCATTCCAGTTTTAAAGTGTATTTACATCTCTTACATAGGCTGTTTGTTTGCTGCAGAAGTAAATGTTTGTCCTAGGATCATAGGAGATTACTAAGCTATTGACCCAGAGGTCATTTTACGCCTAGCCGTTTCAACCCAATGTAATACCATAGAAGTTCTAGTCAATACCTAAGATTGCATTTAGTGATGACTACCATGTCCAAGAGGCTCGTGGGTTCTATCCCCGGTAAGAATTTATGGTGCCCCTTCCACTCATCCAGGTTCCTCTTGAAAAGTGTAATAGAGGTGCTCTGTTTCACATGAATTGCTAGCCTGTTCCAAAGACGTGGAAGTCACTGGAAGATAAACCTGTCCCTCCAGTATGTCTTACTTAAGTCACAGGCTTTATTTAAGTTCCATGAACGGGTTGCCCTAGACCCATTTGATTTACAGATATGCAGCAAGTTCATTCCATTTGGGTCTTGGATTGCTCTGTAGGCCAGGCATGTCTCCTGTAAGAATTCTATATGATATGGAGTATAGTGACAGGGATTTAGTTGGTTTGTGTAAGGCACATGCTGGAGCCCCTTAGTCATCTTTGTTATAAACCTCTGATGTCTCTCTAGCTGTGAAAGGTGGTTAGTACGGTACATGTGGAATGAGGTCTTATACTCAAATATGGGCCAGATAAGTGCCGACTGCAGGGGAGTTATAACTTCTTTTGCTCTTAAGGTGATGCTTTTACTAATCAAGTGTACTACGTGGAATGCTGTCTTTACTATAGTAGACAAGTGATGGTCGAAGTTAAGATCACAGTCAACCTGTTCTCACAGGTCCCTTACCAGTTCATGGGAAATTAGGGTATTGTCATTGATTTGATAGTGTGAAGGGACATTGTTTGTGCTGCAGGGAATGATGATGGATTTCTTTTCATTCAGTTTGAGATTGTGACTAATACACGAGTTGTTGGTCTGTGTGAGATCCTCCTGGAGTATACTAACAGCATTTGAGGATTCGGTGATTGCACCTAGTTTGTAGTTGTCTGCAAACATGGTCAGCCACAACTCCATAGTTGTGACCTGAACTTCTGAAAAGTATATACCAAACAGTAAGGGGCCCAGCACTCATCAATGTGGCACCCCGCTGGTAAAAGGTCTGCTGGTTGATGTGGAGTCACCCACTTTGATAGTATGTCTCGGGATTTTGAGCCAGTTGGCAATCCATCTTACAACAAAGGGGTTTACATTCAGTTTGCCAAGTTTATCAGTAATGCCTGAATGCGGGACTGTGTTGAAAGCCTTTTCCAAGTCGAGGTATGCTCTGTGCTCAGATGTACCCTCATTAATAGCATTGGTCACATTTCAAAGAAATCCCCCAGATTTAAAAGGCAGGATCTGCCTTTCATCAAGATGAATTGGGTAGGATTCAGGGTTTGAACGTTACCAATGTCTTTATTTATGAGGTCCATAATGATACATTCCATGGCCATACAGATGAGGCTGGTCAGGCTTATGGGACTGTAATTACCTGGGTCTGTCGCTAGGCCAGGTTTGTGGAATGGAATAACTGTAGCTGTTCTCCATTCCACAGAAAGAAAGCCTGTGGTTAGGCTATGACTGAAAAGGGTACTTAGTGGTGATGATAGTTCATGTTTTAGCCTGTTTAGAAGACAACCTGGGATGCCATCTGGTCCCATAGAGTCTGTGTTTTCTGCCTTGGACAGGGCTTTGAGGACCTGCTCTTCAGTAACATCTGGTGGGAAAGTTTGGGAGAGGGTTTGTTGTAAGTTAGGAGGGTATAAGGGAGTGAAATTTTCAACAAACCTATCCTCTAGCAGGTTTGCTATCTCTGTGGGGTCAGTGTGTGTGATACCATTGGCCACTAGTTCTGCACATGCTTGGGTTCTATCCTTCAGGTTATGTACATAGCTGTAAAAGGCCTTATGGTTATCCTTGACAGTACTTGCTAGGTTTCTCTCAATGGAGATCTTGAGGATTTGACAAGTTGTCTTATTCACCTGTTGAGGCAGAGGAGGGTGCTTTTCCATTGTTGGGGCCTTGCCTTTGTTTTCTTGGACAGCAACATTTTGCATTTATTGTAGAGTTTGTTGAGGCTGGATGCCCACCATGGCAGCTTATTTTTACTTGGAGCACTGGCTTTGATTCTTTCCAGTACAGCTGAGTTTACACTCTTATTCAAGTGATTGTACAGGGATTTAGGGTAAGCTTCAGCATGGTTACCACTTCCAGCTTTGGGTGAGGCTTGG
Organism: Protopterus annectens; assembly: GCF_019279795.1. Lineage (NCBI taxonomy): Eukaryota > Metazoa > Chordata > Ceratodontiformes > Protopteridae > Protopterus > Protopterus annectens. The sequence continues at coordinate 433,517,213 of NC_056735.1, forward strand.
AATGCATCTACACCTTCACCTAGGATGGTATAGTTTGCCTTGGTGAAGTTTTTTAGTTTAAATTTACCCTTTGTGAGTTCTGGTGTTAGTGTCAGTTCAAAAGTGACTGATTTGTGGTCAGTTTTAACTAATGAGGGTCAAACAGTTACAGTAGTGCACCTCTTAGACATGTCGGTCAGGACCAGATCTAGAATGTTTGTTCCTCTTGTCAGGATATGGACAATTTATTTCCAGGGTATTTGAATTCACAAAGTCAATTTTTGTGCTAGCAAGTATTGGCTAGTGTAGGTTTACCAGTTGATGGTGGGATAACTGAAATCCCCCATAACCAGTGTGTTTGGTAAAATGTGGATTGTCTTCAGTTTGGTTAAGTAGGCTTCGTGGGTGTTCTGATCCATGGAGGGGGAATCTATAACTGGTTAATACTTGAATGGGCCTCTTACCCACTGTAACCTGTACCCAGAGTAACGCCATGGAGTTGTCCAGTCTAACTAGATGGGAGGTGAATTTATCTTTAATATAGATTAAAACACCACCTTTTTGGTTTTCACATGTTCATTCTGCAGTCTAAAGGTGTGGAAGGCATTGTAGCCTTGCAGGGCTGGGGTACTCTCTGTGGCCTTAAACCAGGTTTCTGTGACTGCTCAGACATCTACAGCTTCTAGTGACAGAAGTGCTTCCAGGGAGTGCAGTTTTTATTTTAAGCTCCTAACATTTAGCAGCATGACCCTTATTCTGTTCCCATTGGTTAATTTCATATCTGTAATGTTGTTTTTGGGTCCTTGCCTAAAAAAGGCACTATGGGGGAGGCAAGAGCCTTTGTCAGCAGCCAAAAGCCTAGGGGTGTCAGGTGCAAACTGTCTCTGGCAAAGGAGAGAGGCTTGTCGACTATGGCTTCCCAGGCTGACAGGAACTGGATCCCCTGGAATCTTGATGAGTGGATGGGAGATCGTAGGTTTACCCCGGGTATCACTTCTGTGTCACTGTTAGACAGAGGCACAGTATACTAACCTCGAAAAAGGGCATAGCAAAATTAATTTAAAATGGGTGGCGAAAGCCAAACACACTCTGGCTAGGCTTATAAATGCCCTAAGGCAGATAGCCTAACATGAACCTAAGAACCTATGAACCCTTTGATTGACACCAAAAATAAAGCCAATTATTGAAATCAATCATTTTTGTTTATAATGTGGCATTAGTCTAGGTGAGCATAGTATGTTGCTCAAGGCTAGGGCCATACCTGTCTGGGACACATACTCAGAGACCTCAACCAATAGCTTAGTAATCTTCATATAGTCCAGTGAGGTATGTCTCAGGTCATTCTCAACAACATGAATTATGACAGAGTCATAACAGTACTTGTTGCTGAGAGACCTAAGAGCATGCATGATTTGATGAATCCTGGCACCAGACATGCAGTTGACCGTGTCTTTCCCCTTGTCCAACCTGATGAGTGGGACATCTGTGTGTCTCACTACTGAGTCTCTAATGACAAGAAAACTTGTTTTTTAAGTGTTAACACCTTACGGGCTTGGTGGGTGATACACTGGTATTGGTATGTGTCATAGATGCTGTGGAGACTGTGTTAGCTGTAGCACACTTGTGTTTTGGAGGTCTCTGGTGTTTCACTAAGTTTTTCAAGAGAACTTCTGTGCATGTGGATTTACGAGTTTGATGCGTACTATTTGTATGAGTAGTGGTATGTGTGTGAGTAGTGGTACTATGTGAATATGTGGTGGTGGGTGAGTTGACAACCTTCTCTGTGTTAACTGTTTTGAGTGAGAGAGTACATGGATTCTAGATTCTTGGTGTAAACACATCTCTCACACTATGTACTAGATTGTGTTATTAATAGTGGGTTGTCTGTATAGATGAGGTAGTTGCTACACTGCCTCAAGATCAAAGTCAAGAAGTTGGGCAGGAGAAACAAGGGTGGTCCAACTGTCCATAATGCTAGGTTTAAGACTGTTGTCACTAGGGGTGGCTTTTCAGAGCAATCAGGGAGGAGCTCAGTAAATTGATATGTCTGCCTGGGTCGTAAGGGAAAATTTGTTGAATTTAACTGTCCGGTTTTGGCGCACAATTGCACGGTAGTACTGAGCAGTGCACAAACAAGCTGAAACCTGCTCAAATGCAAGGACTAAATACCAGAGGCTAAAACCTGAAAACAACTCTAAAAAGATTCAAAAGGACCAATGAGGCTGCTTATTCCAAGCCCTAGACTGGTCTCACTTTACCAGACTTGTCCCAATCAGCAAAATTCTCTCACAAAAGTGCAGATAGCCCCCCTCCTATTCAAGATGGCCTGGAAAATGTGCTTAGAACAAACCACTACAAACAGTTCCAGAAGCAGTAGGCCTAGATCTGGACTATGCTACAGCTACTAGCTACCCTAGTTTTATTGAGAAACACTAGTGAATGTTTAATACAACAGAAAAAAAGCAGAAAATCAGTCTAAAGAATGTATCAAACAGTTAACAGATCAGTTAATTAAACACTGCTTGGTGGGAAAACCAGAACAGGCAGAATAGATAGCTTTAAAACTGAAAAAATATGCCAGTAAATACTTAACAAACAGTGAAAACAACAGAAAAGCTTTGTAAACAGTGAAAACAACAATAAAATTTAATTTTACAGGCACAGTGAAGCAGGCAATTGCAGTACAATAGTGTATTTTAGTTTATAGTAAATAAATGCAAGATAAAAGTAGGTGGCACAGTTACTACATTGCTTCAGTATTTCCATGTCAGTTAGGCTGGCTGGAGAAATGATGAGAAATTGCCTGTCCATTATAACAGGCCTTGTCCGTATGAGCTATTAGGGAAGGGAGTGTGCTAGGTTAACCATTTTTTTCCTTGGATTCTCAAGGGTTGTACAGTTGAGTTCTGTGGATGATAGGTATGGTAATGGCGATGCTGCTCAGTGCAAAACTAAGTTGCCATTAGTGTGACAGAGAAGTTTGTGAGGGTTACACTGACAGTTGTCTAGGGAAAAAAATTGTGTTTCGAGGGGTTTGCATCTATACAAAGCATCATTAGCCACCGTTGAGCAATGCACAATAACTCGCAAATGTATTTAAACAGGTGAAATTAAACAGTTTTAAACTAATCTAGCAACAGGAAAATACACATTGAACCTTCTTTCAGCAATCAGCAGGAAAGACAAGGCTGAATCCACTGTCTTCTGCCACAAGGAGGCAGAGGTTTTCTCACTGAATTTTGCATTGCCTATTTATTCTACTATTGAATGGGTGTTTGCTGACTCAACATTCTTAATGCTGTTGGCAGGCATTTATTGAAGTGTAGTTTCTGAATTCTACTTTCTTTCAAACTGCACTATAATAGTTTGTTAAATACATTACACACCATTTCCTTTTATTGGTGTGCTACAAGTAATGCCTTATGTTTGAGGTGTTGAATACTATTGTCATGATCTTCATTACATTTTACTGTGCATATATATATATATATATATATATATATATATATATATATATATATATATATATACATGTCTCCTTCAGAAGACTGACAAACCAAAATGACTGTATCCCAAAATACTGAAAACAGTTTTAATGCAGGGGGCAATCCCCCCTGCACCACTCATGTGGGGGATTGTGCCCCCCCACACCCCCTGCTAATTACATAAACCAACTCCAAGGTCGCACAACAGTGAAGAAGGGGCAATTTCCATCCTTCAGTATTCTGAGTTTTCAGTATTTTGAAATTCATTCTTTCGTTTTTTTCAGTCTTCTGAAGTAGACCCATATATATATATATATATATATATATATATATATATATATATATATATATATATATATATATATATAGGTTTACTATCAAGATATGGAATGTCACAATATTTTTTGTTTAAAAGGTTGACTAATAATGTCAATGTTTGGAAGTTCATTTAAAACAAATGTAGAACGTGCTAAACACGACAATTAACATTCAAACTCTCAAACTTCTGAATTCAAAAGTCCATGTTTTCATTTAGTTTTTGCAGGTGGGCAAGCACATGAACCCCCCACACCCCCTGCATATTATATAAACCAACTCCAAGATAAAACTACTGTGAAGAAAAGGAAAAATGTTCCAATCCACACTGTACCGTGATCTTCAATCGGAAAGTCAACTTCATATTAGCAAATATGTACTCACATTCACTAATATAACATCAACCACTTCCAGTTCAACATTATGACATTCTGAAAACAAGCATTCAACCAATCTGTATTCACCGACGTGCCATTCCGTGTTTTGATAGTAAACTGTGTGTGTGTGTGTGTGTGTGTGTGTGTGTGTGTGTGTGTGTGTGTGTGTATATATATATATATATATATATATATATATATATATATATATATATATATATATATATATATATATACATATATATATATATATATATATATATATAAATGGTTTGCTATAGTAATGTCGATTTGTATTCCATCGAATGATGGAATCACCGAACCATGTCCACAAAAGTGACAATGTCGAACTCCGACATTGTTGAAATACATCTCGACTTTGACCTGGGAATGGGGCTTAACATGGGAGAGATTTATACTTCAACAATGTCGGGTTCCACATTGTCGTTGTTCGGCCTCCGGACTTCGGTACAGTGGATTCGACAGAAGCCAGATCGACCTTACCATAGTAAACCGATATATATATATATATATATATATATATATATATATATATATATATATATATATATATATATATATATATATATATATATATATATATATATATATACATATAGAGATATATATATATATATATATATATATATATATATATATATATATATATATATATATATACATATAGAGATATATAAATACATGAAAGCATAGGCAGTGACAGTGATACACGTGTTAGGGGACAATTGTATATATGTGTCATATACGTAAATTTTAGATAATACATGCTGTTGTTGTGCTTGTAACTGTGTGCAGGTTTCTTCAGCTTTCACCTTCCATTCTGATAATATACTGTTGTGATGTCACACATTAAGCATGTTGCATTCTTTGGCTCATTTGCATATGCATTTTAAGTTTACCATGGACTGCTAATCATACAATATATTTTCACACACATATTTTAGCCATCCTATGTAAACATGACACATTATTTGCACATAATGATGCATTGTAGTGGAAATTTAAATGTTACATTAACACCTCTATATGTGGTACACATTAAGTATAGAACAGAGGGCCATATTACTATGGATTTGTTCTCCAACTCTATAACTGATCTTCTTGTAAGGTTTACGTGGCACATTCCCCAAAGTGCCAATGCCAAGTACACTGCACCTAGTCTTTTGGAATTTGTTTCCAGGTCAGTGTAGCATGTTAGAGTGGCATGGCATACCTGTCTTACAGACTGATTATATATATGTCTTTGTGCTGTGCACATGTGTTTGACCTTCATACTGAAGGCTGAGACATGAGTAAATGTACAAATAATAGCAAGCGTATATCTGATAGACTGATTACTGCATCCCTTGAAGGTTCTAGAGCAACTTAATGATAATGTATTATGGGCACACTGACCCTTTCATGGTCTTCTAGTTATATTATCAAAATATGACTGTTATGACATGTACTACATTACATAATCATGACATTACACTTGTTATTATTATGCCTTTGTGTCTTTTGTTATTCAACATATAAATAAACCTTATGGTCCAAATCTGGTGACTGTTACGTTGCCACAACAAATGTGCGATAATATAATGCACATTGAGCAAACATTACACATCTGGTTTCATAAGTCTGGATGTTGTTACTTGCATATCATATAATCTCTTTACAGTTATGCTGTTTCGCATCTGTCATTACCATGATACATAGTTTTTTCAGACATTTACCTTTAAGGCTGATTGTGATACATGACACATGTCAAAACATACAGTGAAGCAGTACATAGATGTGGCAAACATAAGATGACTTGCCATGTGTATTACATTCACATACATATCGGAATTGTGAGAGTGACCTCCTTTATATGACCTCCATTATGCTTCAGTAACATTTATTGTGCATAGTTTAATCTGTCATTTATTACACTGTTCACATGCATATCATTACTCTCATGTTTTGTAATAGACCTATCATATCAACACATTTTACAGGGTCGCACCATTTTATGTATAGGGTTGGAGGTTGGCATGATCATAAAGGTGCTTAACTCACATACAAAGTATAGGGTTTAATTTTCACTTCTAGGAAAATTGACTAAGAAAAATAGCCACCAAGGGCAGCTTACCTCTGTACCTGTTTCCATCCTATAATCCCTGGAGGTTGCGGGTTGGTATAAGAGGGGTGAGTTATTGATATTATGGTTAAGATGTTAGAAGACAAACTTTTATTCTCATCTTTGAAAAGAGAATTTGACTAGGCTTAAAATGGCCAACAAGGGCAGCTGGCTCATTACTTACTTATATATCCATATGATGTCTTCCTACTTATCATATGTAATGAGAATATATTTTAACTTGCATATGCATTTCTGTGCATGCCTTATCACTAATTTGGTTTTATTTCAGATATGTTTTGCATATGACTGAGGTATATGTTGCACACCACGTTGTATTTTATTATAGACTGGATATATGCCTGACATCACATAAGGTGTTATACTTGGATAAACACAGACTGTAGTGTAACATCTCATACATAACAGTTAAACATGTAGATTATGTAACGTTTGTATGTGTTTTCCTTTATGCATTCATTTTAATGCCTATTATGTATGGAAAATGTTTTGTTCCTGTGTTCAAATTTGACAGAAGATGGGACCTGTGACAGATCATCAACCGGACTGCAATGATGCATCTGCTCACTGTCAGCTAAGATGGGCTCTGATGACCAGGATGATGACCATAATGGGAATGATGATGATGACAGATTGGGACTTGCACATGCCATTGTTTTTGCAGCTCAGAGGAGAAGATGTCGACCACCATGCTGTGCAGATGATTTTCAGGACCAGATCTCAGATGTAATAACAGATGTCTTCCAGATGTAGATGAGGGACATGATGGTAAATTCTTTCAGAACATGGAGCAGGCCATGTGTCACTCCTTCTAGGAGATCACTATAGAGATCTTTTGTGATGCTCACCTCAGGAATGCAAGTATTTTTTGTTTGATCTACTTTTGTAATGGTGTCACCATGGTGTTTTGCATATTCAGATCTGTATGGCTGAAGTACATATTTGCAGACATCTGATAATACTGTTATGCTTTTCTGTCATATGCCATAATGTACACTGCACATATCACGTCAAATGTGGTTTTATTTTACTTTTGCAGTATAACACACATTACCAAATGACACGTGTTGCCATTATTATTTACATAATCATCACATGCTGTCATTACTACACACATTGCTCCATATGGTCAGGGGTGTTACTCCATCAGTCCATACTTGTGTGTACTCCTATGCACACAGTGCAGCCTAATATTATGTCAGATATACTCTGGCACTGTATCTGACAGATATGGCTGTTGCAGTTAAAATAATGCAAATGGGACACAATTGCTCAGCTTGTGTTGTTCCTGTCTATACGTATGAGGGATAACACCAACTCACATGCTACGTCATTCCCATTCTTATCACATAACACATTGAGGTTAGTCAAGTGTGTTTATTTGCATGTTATCCATGTGTATGAGCTAACTGCGGTGGCGGTGCTGCGGTAGCGTTGTCGCCTCACAGTAAGATGTTGTCCTGTTCAGTTCTCAGCTAATGCGTCTTCTGTGTGGAGACATGCTGTGTCATGGATGCTGTGAGAACTGTGTTAGTTGTAGCAGTGTTGTGATTTGGAGGTCTCTGGTATCTCAGTAGGTTTTCTGAGAGAACCTTGGTGCATGTTGATTTTTGTGTTAGATGCATACTATGTGTATGAGTAGTAGTACTATATGCATGTGTAGTGGTGAGTTGGTTGACAACCTCTTCCATGTTATTGTTTTGAGTGCAAGAGAGCATGAATTAAAGATTCTTGGTGACATCTCTCACACTCTGACTAGAGTAAGTTATTAGTAGAGGGTTGTCGGTGTACATGAGGCAATTGTACACTGCTTCAAGAGACCCAAGTCAACAAGGTTGTCAGGAGAAACAAGGGTGATGGCCCAATTGTCCATAATGTTAGGTTGAAGACTATTATCACTAAAGGAGGCTTTTCAGGATTGATCAAGGAGGAGCTCAGTGAACGGATATTTTTGCCTGTTTTTTTTTTTTTTTTTTTTTGTTTTTGCTAGTTTAATAGGTTTCAGCTCACTTTGAATTGTAAAGTTTTAAGGATGAGGGCTACACTAATGACTACATCTGTATCTAAGGGAAAAGCTATTGAATTAATCTGTGCGGCTATGGTGCACAATTGCGCAGCTGTGCACTGTGCACAAACAAGCAGAGCTTAAATACCAGAAGCTAAAAACTTGAAAAAAAAATTAAAATGATTCAAAAAGACCAATGAGGATGCTTACTCCAAAACCTAGACCAACCACCCTTCCCCAGACAGGTTCCAATCAGCATAATCCTCTCACCTGAGTGTAGAAAGGTCCCTTCCAATCCAAAATGGCCTGGAAATTTGCTCAGAACAGCCACGACAAACAGACCTAGACACAGCAAACCTTTATCTGGACTATGCGACAGCTACTAGCTACCCTACTTTCATCAGGAACCACTAGAGAATGTTTAGCAGAGCAGAAAAAAATAGCAGTGAAACACTAAAAAAAAAAAAAAAAAAAAAACATTTAAAACAGCATAACATTAGCATGGACACTCTAAAGAATGTTTTAAACAGCTAATGAGTCAATTATTTTAACACTGCTTGGCAGGAAAACCAGAAGAACCAGAACAGATTACTTGCCCATGTCATTTGCTGTTTTATTGTTGCACATTACTATGTTGTTTGGGTCATTTATACACAGATATGTTTATAGCCATCCCCAGTGCACTACAATGTGTCAGAAATTAGACATTTGCTTCAATGTAGCTTGTGAGATCTTTAAGTTCATCTTGTGTTGTGGATACATGTGTGTGCACATGTGTCTCCTTAGCTACAGTTGCCTTAGTTTATTCTGTGCCTACTTTCTTTTGCTGGGATTTCTTCACTGCTGTTGGCCTATGTTGTCCAACTCCCTTCCTCCTTACTTTGCCCTACATGTTTCATATATACATGGTATATGTTAAGCGTATGTTTACCTTCATGAACTGTATCATCATTGCAATGTAAGTGTATTGGTACAATATGACTTTGTGCCACCATGATGGGTCTCATACACATGCAAGGCATATGCATACAAGATATTGGCATCAGTGTTCATGCTGTGCTTATGTGTTGTGGATTACCTACATATTTCTATGCTTCCTGCCTATGCACAGGCTTGCATTCCTTAGCTTTCAATAATCATATATGTATCACAATTTATGTAATATTCTATGTTATTGGTATGGGTGTGAGTGATGAGCCTTATTTCAAGTTTGGCTTAAGTAATGCCATTGCATGTCACACATCTATGTTGCATACCTGAACAGCCATATATGTTGTCTCTGGCATAGCATGGGTCCCCTTCACATGGTCGACTTTTCAAAAAGTCGACTGTCATATGGCTGAGACCATATGATTGACTTTCGAAAAGCCAACCATGGAGAACCGCTATCTTTGTACAGTGCGGAATGAGAACATTTCCTCTTCCGCACTGTAGTGTGATCTCAGAGTTGGTATATTTAAGTTATGGGGGGTGCAGGGGGGCTTTCCCCTTGCTAACAGCTGAAAGGTTAGTGTTTGGTGTGTGTTATGTGTTTGTTTTACATGGTCGGCTTTTCAAAAGTCGATCATATGATCTCGACCATATGAAAGTCGACTTTCTGAAGAGTCGACCATGTAAAGTAGACATGGCATGGCATGTGTCTTTGACATATGAATCCTCTTTCTCCTGTGTTTGTGGTATGTATACTTACCTTTTAATTACATAGCCACATTAATATTTGGCTGTAGTACTGCTGTTTGGCACTGTGCTTAGTTATTTGCCTTTCACGTGCATGGTTGGAAGCTTTAGTTTGCTTCTGCATTTCCCCACCTGCATTTGTTCATCCTTGCAGTTACTTGGCTTACACATGCACTTCTGACAGCCTAATGGGTGAGTGGATTTAATATCCATTGATACTGCAATAATAGCAATCCCCATTTAGTATTCTCTAACACAAACATACCATTCTTCATACGTATTCTGGTATGATTGTCGCACAGTCTGCAAAATTTCCAGTGATTTGTGTTTTTGTCCATATGTATTTTGTGTTGCACCATTTCTGGTATGCATCCCTTCCCTGTTTGTAATTTTTCCTTCACCCATATTCTATGGTCTATATGTATGCTGTCCGTGTACCTTATCTATTTCTGACCTTGGTCTGTCATGCCTCGTTATACTTGTTAAATGTTTGTACCTGCGCTTTTGCCCACTTCCTCTTTCCATGCCTTTCTTGTGCCTTATAATTTTAGGAAAAAAAACAAGGACTATTCCCATCAAAATAAACTGCCCATACCCCTCCGAGTATCCCTCTGACTTTTCTATTCCATCATACTTCCTCCATAATCTTCTTCTTCACCCACTACCCACAACTGCTTTTCTATTACCATATTTCCTTGGTTGTGTACATTACTTGTGTTCCCCACAAGTGTTTTGTACCCATTGTTAGCTACTGTTAGCCATGATAAATTGGCCATGATTTCCCATCACCTTCTTTAATTATTTTTTTTATTAGAAATTTTGTTGATTAAGTTGGATTCCACCAATTTGAGAGTTGTATTTGTATATGTCTGTCTATGAACTACAACAATATCCATGTGTGTGGATATTCGTCATTTTTCAGAAATAGCTGCTGATTCACATTTGTCTTCATTTTCCCTTTTCACAATTAATGTACTTTCTGTTGGGCATACATAAATTCCACAGATGAGCATTGGTTATGCACATACGTATATTACTTTATGAACAACGTTTCCGTGAATGCGTATTTGACATGGCTGACCATGGCTGCACTGACATCACTGGTTATGTCTGCCTGGCACTGAGGTATTCTCTGTAGACTTGGGCATATTTGCACATTCCATGTTTATCCACAATTCTTGAGAGTTCTCTGAACTTTATAGAATCCAACATTAAGATTATGTTCCTCAGTGCTTTTTATTTTGGGTGACTGAAGTTCGAGGATTTCACCACATTTAAATGCAGAGGAGTCTTTCTAATATAATATGCTTTTGTTTATTTTTTACTACTGTAGCTCCTGCATTTGAATTCATGATTAAAGAAGTGCAATTATTTTGTAAGAAGTGATTAATGTTTTCAGGTTTGCAGCTATTTGTTTATGATTTCGAACTCAGTTATTTGCAAGACAGGCAAAAAAAAGAAAGAAAATGAAATATACAAGTAATAAATTCCTCAGTTAAAAATGTGGAATACGAAGCAAACTTAAAAAATGTTCAAAATAGAGCACAACTGCCATTAAAATGTATTGACAATATGTGTTTCATGTGTGTGTGTGTGTGTGTGTGTGTGTGTGTGTGTGTGTGTGTGTGTGTGTGTGTGTGTGTGTGTCTGTGCTTGCTAGTGTGTCAATGTTTTCCTTGTAGTCTATTTTTTACAAAATGTAATGCTCTGAAAATTAATTCTGTATATCTGTTACTTAAAAACAAGAAACTGCTTGTAAAGCTGATAGTTTCCTGTTAAATATAATTATCTGGGTTTAGCTAGAATATCAGCAGTAAAATAGCAAGCTGCAGCTGTAACAACTGTGACTTTGGGCATTGATGTTCCTGAAGGCATCACTGTCACATGGGACAGTGGGTGTTTTAGCAAAGACATAAACCATTAAATTATTAATAATGAGCTCCCAAGAGGCTAAGAATCAACATTGGCTGGAGCTATTGAAAAAAATAGTTCTACTTATTTTTATATCTGGATATGTACGTATGTATATCATCTTAATATGCAATCATTTAAAATACACTTGTTTTCTATTCTATTTTTTTTTTTTTGACTGTTGGCATTAACTGATTTTTTTTTCAAGTTTTAAAGCACAAGTAGAAATTGTATAAATGGAATCCGGGTATGCAGCCTTTTCTAGTCATATTCTTGACTTGTAACAGTAAGTTTTTAGTATATAGGCAATATAGACACATACTAATTATGATATTCGGAGCACCATTTGTGATACACTATTTTTTTTTTTGCACTTTAATGTTATCATGAGTTCAGTGATATAGAAGATGTTAACAATGATCACTGTCTAGCTATTTTTTTATAACCACCTAGTCAGACAATATGCTATATAGAAATATTCATTCTACCGAGGAAAGAACTTGGTTCTTTGCATTATTGTTCCAAGAATTTATTCAGCCATGAAAAAAACACATCAGGTATTAAGAAAATAAAAAAGGAGAGAATATTTTATTGTAAACATCATCAATAGCTAGGAATAAGACAACAAACACAAGTGAGGTATGGTAATCAGAAGCAATGTTATAATAATAATAATAACAATAATAAATGACAGAAAATTGTTATATGAATGCTGAGTAAAGGCTATAACAGTATCGTAATGAATGAAACTATTTTCATTTTTTTCATCTTCTAGTACCAATCCCTCAGTAAGGTTAAGGTTGTATTCCTGAACTTAAAATGAGAATGCTATATAGGTCTTAGGAACATGCCTGTAAAGTTTAAGGAATAATGCAGTAGCCGGGATTCTGAAAAGTCTTCACATCACACTGTTCCAAAGTTTTAAAATCACTTAGAAGGACAATGCCACAGACAGTTTTTTTTGTGTAATACGCATGTGAATTATAACACTAACAAGACTGATTTTTATTCTATGTACTAACACAGTGTATATTGGGTTTGATCATGCGAAAGTCATATGTACACATGCATAGGCACACACACACACACACACACACACACACACACACACACACACACACACACACACACACACACACACACACACACACACCAGCACATGCACATATTAGATATGAAAGAGAGAAAAAATGTACTCTCGGTGGATATCATAATTATTCACTTCTCTACGCAACCACAGAGATATAAAATAGCTTGCATATGGTATTGGTATGCTACATACTCTAATGAACATGCACAGACATAATGAAAACATAATATATCTATGGGCTACACACAAGTGTGGAAAAATATACATCAGTACCCATAAAAGATGCCCATTTCAAGCATTACAGTGGAATTATTGCAGTCTATACTAAATATTTTCCAAAGGAGCCTAACAGATGTTGGAAATATCACAATATGCAGATTGCATCTTCCATGCAAAAAAGTTCCTCACAACAAGACATCTCAAGAGGATTATAGTACATGTACAACACAGTCTTAAAAAGTGATATGCCCAGCAGATGTAAAATAAGAGATAAATGGGCATACCTTAATTAGACAACTAAAATATATATGTAAATATAATAATCCCATACATGTGCATATCTCAGAATACTACACTTCTGCCTTCTTCAACTGTTCTGCCTTTACGGCCTAGATTTCTGTACCATACAGTAGTACTGGTCACACCAGACCCCTTTTTCCCATTTTGTCTACGTGGGGTCAGGGTATTGTGTTAACCCTCACCAGCTCTCTTGATTCAGTGCCACACTCCTGCCTTCTTCAACACTCATCCCTGACTGCTGCAGATCTATTTTCACACAATCCATCCACCTCTTTGCAGGACATCCTCACTTTCTCTTACCTTCTTCCTGTCTGTCTCAAATCTTCCTCACCAGGTTGTCTTTTGCTTTTCTGCATGTGTCCAAACCACCATAATCTGTTTCCATTTTATCTTTTCTGCAATTGGAGCTACTTTGGCTTCTGCAATTGGAGCTACTTTGGCTTCTGCTCATATGTCCCCATTGCTTCATTTATTCCACAGTGTGCATCCTACCGCCCTTCTCAGGCACTTCATTTCCATCACTTCTGCCTTCTTCAACTGTTCTGCCTTTACGGCCTAGATTTCTGTACCATACAGTAGTACTGGTCACACCACTGTCTTGAACACCTTACTTTTCAGCTTCTTTTTCATTCTTCTGTCATAGACTATACCTGACACTCTATGCCAGTTGGCTGCAGCCCCTCTGATTCTAGCTTTGAGCTCTTCATTCAAACTTCCCTTCTCCTCAACTACCCCAACCACATACTTGAAGCTGTTTGCCTGTTACACTATCTTCCCTTTTATTTCTGTTCTCAGATTCTTCTGATTTCCCCAGTTTGCTGCCACTACTACCACCTTATCTGTGCTTTGTCTCATCCCATGTGCCTTCAATTTTGCATTCCATTCTCCTATCCTTTGCTGAAGTTCTGGCTCATAGTCTGCCTGCAATGCCATATCGTCTGCATACAGCAACTTTGTTAATCTGTCCCCTCTGACCTGTTTGCTAATGTAGTCCATCACCAGTATGAACAGCAGTGGGCTCAGAGCTGAACCCTGGTGTGCACCCACTCCCACTGGAACCCCTCTGTGATGCTGAACACTGTTCATACTTGAGTCTTTGTGTCTTTGTACATAGCCTGCACTAATTCTACCAATGTTTTTGGAACTTCAAATCACCAGACTACTGCCCAGATTAGCTTTCTTGGGACCTTGTCATATGCTTTCTCCAATAAATGCCCAGTTGGACTCTCTCCTCATCTCTAGCTTTTTCTCAAGTATCTGTCTCACTGCAAACATCGGGTCAATTGTGCTGCATCCTGATTTGGATCCAAACTGCTCATCTCCCATCGTACATTCTTCTACACTGCATATCTGTTTATCAATCACCCTCGCTAGAACTTTCATGCAGTGTGATAGGAGTTTGATGTCCCCTTTGTTCTTGTACACTGGCATTAGTATGCTTATTCTCCAGTTATCTGGGGTGTGCCTTTCTCTCCACATTGCTATTAGTACCCATTTCTCCCCTATCTCACCCAGCATCTATATTATATCTGCTGTGACCTCCTCTGAGCCTGCTGCTTTCCCTGACTTATTTTTCCTTAGTGCTGTTCTTACTTCTTCTAAGGTGGGCTCCTCTTCTTCTCTCATTGTAGGCTCTTTTGGGGGCAGTACAGCTTCTGTGGAGTTTTCCTCATTTAGAAGCTGCTGGAAATACTCCTTCCATCTGCCTTTGATGTCCTGTGGACTGGTGAGCAGGTTGTTGCTGGCATCCCTTATGAAGGGTGTCTGACTATCTTCTTTATCCTTCTGGCTTTGCCTTGCAACCTGATATAGTTACTTTGTGCCACTTACTGAGTCACTTTTCAGAAGTTGGTAGAGTGCTTCCGATGCCCTATTCTTTGCTATTGCAACTTCTTTCTTAGCTTCTTTGTTATCCAACCAGCAGTGTTTTCTAGCCTGGTCAGACTTTTCTATCTCCTACTTCTTCCTGTACTCCTTTTTCTTTTGATGACTTCCTGGACTTCTGCTGCATTCCACCACTGGCTTTCCTTATGTACTTTATTTCCATACCTGGCTCGCCCACATATCTTTTCTGTAGTCCTAACACATGCTGTTTTAGGCACTGCCATTCTTGTTCAACTCCACCTATTTCCTTCTCTTCTTGGGGTGTTAGAGCCCTGAGTAAATCCTTGAGCTATTGCACTTTCTCTCCAGTCAACTTCCAGGTCTTCATCCTGGTCTCTGTTGACCTTAGAGCCTTCTCTGACCACTGCTTGCAGCTAGATTGTGGCAACTAGTGGTTTATGTTGTGGGCTGACTGTTTCACTGGGAATGACTTTGCAATCATGGATTCTACCCCAGTGCCTCCTCCTTACTAGGAGGAAGTCTACCTGAGTTGGATGATGGCTACTCTTGTATGTGATCTTGTGACTGTTTCTCTTTCTGACCCATGTATTGGCTACTATCAAGCCATTTGCCAGACAGAAGTCTAGAATGGTTTCTCCTTTATTCCTGTTGCCCACATGTGGACCCATGTAGTTCTCATATCTTGTTCTGTCTGTCCTGATATGTGCATTCAAGTCACCCATTATCAACACCAACTCATGTTGTCCTGCTTTATCTAGTAGGTTCTGCAACTGCCATCTGAATGTACTCTTTTACTCACTATCACAACCCTGCTGTGGGTCATAGGCTGAGATTAAGAATACTACCCTATCATTACACTGGATTCTGATTTCCATAAGTCTGTCATTAATTCTGATGATATCTCTCACTGCCTTCTGAAGCCTCTCTCTCTCACCACAATTCCTACATTTCTAGCCTGTCCCCCTCCTGAGCAGTAGAGTTTGGATCCCAAGCCAAGTGGCTTTGCTGCACTGCCCTTCCATCTCATTTCTTGGATACATAGGATGTCCAGCCTCCTCTACATCATCATGTCATCCACTTCCAAGCTGCATCCTGTCAGTGAGCCTACATTAAGGGTAGCAATTCTTGGTTCAAATTTGGCATGTTGGTTGGTTTTATGTCCAGCTTTTGTTCAACAGAGCTATCCCAGATAACCCTGGCTGGGCAACTAGACACCAGCCAACCAAAAGCTTATTGATCAAGGTCTGCTGAGCTTTATGGCAGGCACACACTGGCCAATAGGGGCTCATATACCCCTCCCACTGTTAGCAAGGGTCCCTGGCGTAGGTCAGACTAAGCCGGGTCCTCAACCCGCTTATCACTGGTAACTACCCATGCCCATTTTGGCAACATTAGTCAACATGAAAGAATCACCTAGAGCCATATGTACACCATTGAGTGGCTATCCCAGCCATGTTGCACAGTCTGTTATCCATGTTCTCCTTTCTTGAGGATACTGCATGATGTATTGATTACCATATTTGGATTTCCACTGTGATACAGCACTGATGGATTTTAGTAGCATACAGTATTTCAAAAGACAGTTCTCTGTAAAGTGTGTAGCTGTCCAGGACTGGTAGCACACAGTGCCAATATTCACAGACACTCACTGATCTAATAGTATGTACCCAAGTCTGCAGATCTTGCAGAGCAAGTCAGCTATCATTGGTGTAGGCAAATGAAAGCCTGACAGTGCCCAAGACCTGTGTTCATGCACCTGTTGGAACTGCTATGGGAATTATGAGGTTATGCATGCTCACATCAATTTAACATAGAGGGTAATAACGAACACCAATACATATCTAATAAACTTACATCAAAGTAATAGTGCACCAATCCAAAAATTGCTGAAAATTTTCCATAATACTAATGTAGGTATTTTCAATGTGTAGTGAAATATTGTGCTATGGTAAGTGCATTAATCGTGTGGTGACTGCACTTTATAATGTGCATTAGAGTAAGGAAGGAATTGCCACCATAGTGAAAGATGAGTAGAGTTGCAAAAATCCGGACTTTACAGGTAAGTCTATAATATCATGGGTAGTTAGAGTACTTCATAGTATGATCGTTCCTGGATACACATATGTATTCATCTGTTAGTATGTGATAGTCTGAGCCATATAAGCACATATGTGTCCACGATTAAATATTTTATCATTTAAGGCAATGTGCAACAGCAAGTCAGTAATGATTCATAAAGGCTAGTACTCTGATGGATTGTGAAACTGTAACAATGCATTCACATGCAGTACCAGCAGCTATCTTACCACTAATCACATACTCACACTATTATAATAAGCTTTGCCATGCTGTTAAAATGTAGTTATATCAGTATAAAACTGGAAAAATAACATTCATAGTCATGGCTAACATATTATTACCCAAGTACCCATGAATACTCATATCATAGGTATAGAAAAGTTTATATCATTACATAACAGAAGGCATGCAGGTAATGTAACATTTGTTCAACCTGTATTATCTTTACCAGACAGTGCCACAACCACATGTGCAATTAATATTACAGCATTCTAAAATGTTTTAGTTAGAGATCAATTGTTTCCTTCCATTGACAGAGATGTACCTTTGTTAGAACTTGGTGTTAAGGAAACATTTTGTGGTCTTATTAATCTAGAAAAAAATTGAAGATCTCATTATATGCTACTTTTGTCCCTTTCTGTATTTGAATTCAAGTTGATTCAAATTGCTTTAGCAGGTATTTCAAATTAAAGATGTTACAATTCATAACATCCTCTTGAATCTCTTATATCTGGATATAGAGAAGCAATGGAGAGGTATTCAACCATAGTTTAGCATCTTATCCATGAGTCCTTTTCAGTAGCATGCACTATAAATCATCTAGTAATAAACATGCATCTAAATATGTATTCAATGTGCACTTTGATGTAACTATACTATAATACAGTGTATTATGCACACACTGTACAAGCTACTAATGCCATAATCATGACTGAAATGAATTTTGCATGTAATGAAAATATAGCTATAAGGTTCTTAAAAAGTACATTTTTGTTGCTAATTTAAGAAAATCTATGTATATTGTTCAGTGCAGGGAATCTCTGCAGTCATAGTATGTTTTCGTGCAAATAGGATGAGTAACACAGAAAAGGTTCAGAATAAAGTTCACTTTGCATGCACATAGTAGATATAAATACAGACGAAGTTAACCAAACCAATACAATTCTAATAAACTCAGATGCTAAGTAACAGTGCACCAGTCCAACAATTACTGAAGAATTTCCACAGTGCTAATGTAGATATTGTTAATATTCAGCAGAATAATGTCTGCAGTCTTTCTAGACATGTCCAAGGCCTTTGATATGGTCTCCACTCCAAACTATTAAATACACTCTCCAAACTGAACCTCAGCCCCTCTGCACTTCAGTGGTTCTGAAGCTATATACAGGACTGCCAATAATCTGTAAAATGGCTTAATGTCCTATCCCTCTGTCTTCCCATCACAATAGGACTACCTCAAGGCTCAATTCTTTGGCTGTTACTCTTCATTATTTTTACAAACAACTTACATATTGCTATCCCACTGACTTCAACTATCGAATATGCAAATGACACAACACTTATATGCGCTGCTAATAACCTGCAACATCTCCATGATATAACCCAAAAATCATTCTCAGATACTGAGCTATGGCTCTCTAACCATCAGCACATACTCAACCCCAATAAAACAAAACATAAGATCATTTACCCCAGCACCTTCTACATCACAACTAGGAACAATACTAAAATCAATGCCAATTCACAAACAAAACTACTAGGACTAATAATAGATAACAACCTAAGATACGACCTATACATAGCACAAACATTTAAGAAAGTTCACAAAAAATGAGTACTCTTTACAAAAATAAAAAGTATCTAACTAGCACCTCTAGGGTTGCCATTGCTAGAACCCATCTTCTATCAACACTTCTGTATGTTTCCCCAATTCTCATCAACCTTAAAAAGACAAATTTAATTAAATTTGAAACATGCTGCAATAAAATAGCTAAATTTGCAACCGACTGCCCACATCATACCCACCACTGTCACTCCTTAAAAAACTCTCCTGGTTAGAACTTCCACAACTTCTATCCTATAACGTATTAACCTTAGCACCCAAACTAATATATCAACCTTAAAAAACTCTACCCTTCTAAATATTCTCCAGCCCCATAGCACAAATAGAAGTCTTCGCTCAACAAGTAAATCTATACTACATGTGTCCAAATCTACTAATATGGCAGGGGACTCGCTATTTTCTCATAATGTAGCAACAAGGTGGAATTTACTATCTCACAGCATCAGAACCAACACAATCACCAACCAATTCAAAAAGATTCTTAAAAATTATCTTAATGACACCTGGCTTTGCTCCTGTACTACTCCAGGCTAACTAGTTTTAATAGTTTGTGGTCATAATTTTTTTCCCTGATCACCTCATAATCTATGCTCTCTCTCATGTCTAGATAATCTCTAACCTCATCTTTTTTCTATCCAATGCCCCCCCCTACAAACCCTTCTTCAGCTTACTTTGAGAAACTACAATGTCTACACTACAACAAGGAATTATATTAGATAACTGTATAATACAAATATCAGCCACAATTGCATAGAATTTAATTTCTGTTAATATTTTTTGTATAACTTCTTGTATACATTTTGTATAATCTCTCTATGTGGTGCCTTTCTCCCTGGGCCTCCACTGAAAATGGGACTTATCCCAGTCAGACTTTCCCAGTAAAGAAATGCAAAACAAATAAATAAAATACTGTGCTAAGGTAAGTGAATTATTCATGTGGTGACTGCAGAGTGTAACTGTACAGTATGTGAAAGGTATACCATAACACAGTTGTATTTTCTCTAACTAGGAATGTATACTGCTAATTTAAATAAATGAAATTATAAGGACTTTACTGACTTTACTATAACTGAATAAAAAACTTCTGGGTGATATCCATCCCTAAGTTGTGTACCAATAGAAAAAAACAGTCATTATCTGACACTGTTAAGTTGCATCCTCTATGTACTTGCCTCACTTTTGTTCACAACAATGCATCTTATAGTATTATTCCGACAGGCTACATTACAATACCCAAAAAAATCAGAGAAGCATAAATGTTTTATGTACCTCCATATACATCAATCAATCATGTACAGGTGTGACTACACATATCAACTAGCAACACCATAACTGAATCAAAAACAGAACCATGTAAAAAAAAAACAAAAAAAAAAAAAACATGAACATGCCCTAATTCTCCAACACATTATTCCAATAATAAGACACAGCATATCAAAACCGTAATAGTAATAACTTTTCAATTAACACGGCATTACCTTCATTAAAATATAGTTGCAGAACTGTGTAAACATAATGTACATTGAATATATTTTATTTTAGTAGTGTATGTCATCATTGGGAATACATTATTAGCTGCCTCCTGTTACATACTCATATAAACTTTTCTACAAGTATGCAATAATGTTTCATTGATGATTGGATAATATGCTAATCATAACTAATCAGTTATTTATATTTTACCAGCATGACAGATACATATTTAAATAGTATGGGCTACATAGGTAAATATATATATATATATATATATATATATATATATATATATATATATATATATATATATGTGTGTGTGTGTGTGTTTATGTATGTGTTTACAACCATGATGTAGGTAAAGCCAATAAACACTGCATTAGTGCATTGTCTATTAATCAGCATAGTCCACTGGACCACAGAGTGCCTATTTTCAGGGGAGGCCTGGGGAGAAAAGCTCCATATTAAAATACACAGTTCATATAACTATACAGTACATATAATTATCAACATATGGCATACATACGATATACTTCATACAGTAAATTCAGTAGACTTACAATAATTCAAATACAATGGAACAACACGGTAAAACATATTATGCAATTGGTGCAGCTGCTAATAGAAAGGAAATGGAGAAACATCTGGATCATATGATGGGTTAGGCTATCTAGGCTGAAGGTATGTACAGTAGAATAATAAGTTGTTATATAACAAGTTAGGAAAATTAAGTATGTATGTGAGTAGCTTAGGTTCCTGTTACATAAGCTGAATAATTAAACACTTACAAAATAAAGTACTCATAAAATACAGTAGAATAATTGGAAGTTGTGATATAGCAATAAGTTAGGATAATTAAGTACCCATGTGACTAGCATAGGTTCCAGTTACACAGTCAGAATAATTAAGCAGTTATAAAGTCTTAAGATTAAGTATGAGATAGCAGATATAGCAGGAAGTACTGGCAGAGTAGTTAA